>NC_086068.1:7899362-8199723 GCF_947568885.1 Cydia strobilella | reverse complement strand
TAAACTATCGTGAGACTTTAAGCTAAGACTAAGCTAATTTTGCGGTTTCACTCACGTGTTTTTAGTCACTCGGGCGACATATATGTTTCGGAGAGCCTAGGTCTAGGTCTAGGTGACCGCAAAATTAGCTTAAAATATATAGTAGTGTGACTACTTGTTTAAAACCACCAATCAAAATATTTAATACAAAATAATTTGATTTGTTCCCAAAGTTGTATAGTACCGTAATCCAAAGGGATTCGTATAGGAGATGCAAACACGCACTGCTCGCCCCTTAGAGTTGGTCAAAGCTAGGCGTCTATCCTAGATGGGGTCAATCCCAAGAATATCACGATAGCGCGTTTCTAGACTTTTAAACTTCCAAAATAAAATCTTAATAGCGCGATTTAAGGTTTCTAACTTTCTACTACTTGTAACAGCGCTATCTAGCTATCCATTTGTATACTAGATAAAAACTTGTATACGTCTGGGTTCAATATTCTATAGAATTTTCTATACGCGATTCAGAAGTTTGACTACTATCCATTTTGGTACCAATCTCGACAATACTATCGCCTTATACCTAATATGTTTAAAAAAAACAACAACCTTCATAAAACCAATAAAACTCAAGACCAATAAAAACGGGAAACTTTCTATGGATTTATTTTTTACAAAGTGGCCCGTTCTTATCGCGTTTGCGGGTAGATGGTAAGTTCTCACCTACTCTTCTTCTCAATATGCCCTCAAACATCTCATTTCCATGATGTCTGACCACGTACAAGTGCACCACGAAAACGATAAACAGCAGAAGCAGGATGGCGAAAGTCACCACTAAATGAGTAAATAAACATTTTTCTCCTCGTGTGAACTTTGAAGCTGGTCTTGGTTTAGGGTAGACAGCTGCACTTCTACTTGTACCTGCAGCTTGACCATCGTTTGAAACAAGCTGTGTAGATTGAACATTTGTTTCGGAAATCTTATTGTCAGAAAATGAAGGCGCGTTGCTTATGGGCGGTGAAGACATTCTTGACGTACTTACCTGTAATATTTTGAGCCACCTAGATTTTTTACCGGTAGGGACTTTTAAATAACAATGAAGTTTAGCATTATCGATATCATCAATGATTCATCATTCATGATACCATACGCCATGATGATTATTACCATTCATCGTGGTCACCAATAAGGATCAAACAAAGATCAAAATCTTTTTCGAATGTATCAAAAGACCAGGAAGCAGGCATCTAAACCTTAATACAACAACATATTGTCTTCGGTTCCGCGATAGTTACTTATGAAATAAAACTATGAAAACGGATTATATCGCGTATATTGAATTTATAATACATCCCGACGTTTCGAACCCTTTACAGCGTTCGTGGTCAACGGGTGACTGAGGAAAAATTACAAAGTGCAAAAATACCCACATACTAAAAATAATGAACCATCATAGACTAAACAATACAATACAAATTTACTAAAATAAATGGAGGAAAAATGTGTAAAACTTACAAATGTGACTATAAAAACAGATTTTTAACAATAGTGACAGTAATGAAATTCGACACCTACAATTTCAGGGATCCCTGTTTGCGTGTCATAAAATTGGAACTTCGGGGACCACGGGGATCAAGCGCCATCTTGAAAAGTATAAGTCTTTTTTGGTTTTTCTTTTTTTCTCGGAATATCTGGGTTTAATGTGAATACTGTGTATGGCAAAACGAAAGCTTATTAAATTCCACACTATAAAGTTGTACAACACCATGTCCCAAAAACGAAGTCTTTTTCTAGAAATAGGGCTTAAAAGTTACAAGGGAAGCTTACAAGTTTCCACACATTTTTTTTTCGTGGTTGGGTAGATAATGTTTTTGTGTTCCCAAAATTGGTAAAAAAATTATACTGGTATTTTTTTCTGACCCGTCTTAAAATAAAATTTTAGTAGGAGATGACTAAGTATAACCTTTTGAGTTCTGAGCCATATTTCTAGAAGAAAGCTCCGTTTTAGGGACATGGTGTTTTATACCTTTTTTGTGTAAAACTTAATAAGCTTTTGTTTCGCTATACACAGTATTCACATTTAACCCAGATATTCCGAGAAAAACCGAAAATCCAAAAAAGACATACTTTTCAAGATAGCGTTTGATCCCCGTGGTCCCCGAAGCTCCAATTTTATGACACGCAAACAGGGATCCCTGAAATTGTAGGTGTCAAATTTCATTAATGTCACTATTGTTTGGACCCCATTTAAGACCTAAAATCTGTTTTTATAGTCACATTTTTAAGTTTTACACATTTTTCCTCCATTTATTTTACTAAATTTGTATTGCATAGCACTCGTGTACCAATTATGGATCTACTGATGTCTATTTTATAGAAATCCACTCAATAGTTTAGGCGCTAGAAGTAAAAATATGATTTACTATTCGGCGTCCTCTCAAGGCAGCTGTATTGATTTTTCTTTAATAAAACAGGTGTAAACAGGTTGTGAAGGGCAAGAGGAATCTACCAATATGTCGTCTTAAAAAATCCGTTCAGTATCCTGAGCTACAGGGTGTACTGATTTTCAGTATTTAAACCCATAACCCTACTTTCTGTTTAAGTCGCAGTCGAGTAAAATGTTGATATTGGAGTAGAACGTGTACAAATGTATAGATAAAAGTGGAATTCATATTCCTCCAAGTTTCATATTAAGAGAATATCCCCTGAAAGGGTATAAGCGCTAAATCTGGATTCAGCTATTATTTCCTATAACAAGATGTATTTTTTCCGCAAAGTTATCTAGTACTTATTTGTTTAGAATTTAATAAGCTTTAATGTTGCCTTACACCATATTTTCCAAGAGAACGTATATTTAGAGTAAAAAGCAAATTTCTCCAGGATGGTACACATTTTCCAAGATGGCTGCGATTCCTCGAGGTCTCCAAATGTCAAATAGTGTGGACATGAAAAAAGAGACCTTTAATTAACATACATACCAAATTTCATATCTTTGGAAAGATTTCGAGGTGAGACTTAATCCGGTTGTACTATAAACAAATCATATACAAATAGATCAATAAAGGTGATACCTGTCGATTATTTTACGTTAGTGAAATTTTACATCGGCCAGCTGCAAAAACAAGACTTTTCGTTAAATAAAACTATGAAAACGGATTATATCGCGTATATTGAATTTATAATACATCCCGACGTTTCGAACTCTTTACAGCGTTCGTGGTCAACGGGTGACTGAGGAAAAATTACAAAATGCAAAAATATTTTGTAATTTTTCCTCAGTCACCCGTTGACCACGAACGCTGTAAAGAGTTCGAAACGTCGGGATGTATTATAAATTCAATATACGCGATATAATCCGTTTTCATAGTTTTATTTCATGAGTAACTATCGCGGTAACCGAAGACAATATTAAGACTTTTCGTTCCTAACCCCGTCACCATAGTGGCGCGGCCGGCTCGTGGCGATAGCAAGGGGCACAAAGCGGGGCGGAAGGCCGTTAACGCGTCTGGAGTGGTTGTAATTTTGTGGATGTGTGGGTGATTACCAGCAGGTAGCATTTTTGAGATAAATTATTATAAGACTGCATGTTGTTTACTTCTACACGTAATCATATTTTACATTTTGTATTCTGTATTTATCGATATACATATGTATAATCGGATGTCGATAAACGAGAAGTCCCTATGACAGCTCAAAAATGCTACGAGAATTCCGGGCTCTGGTGATTACCATTGCCCGCTGACTCCCATTACCCGGTTCTGCCCTAGGTACCTATCAATATTGATACTTCATACATCTAAGGGTAGAGTGAGGGTGGTAGTTTGTAGACCTAATATAGCAAGTGGTTGAACAATTTCCATTTTTTTGTTTATTGAAACAGCTAATTACTTACCTATCTACGGATTAAATACCTACGTTTAGTCAGCACCCAGCTCCATCTCCAACCTTTATCTCCAGTGATACTAAATCATACAAGCTGTGGAAAATAACATTACACAGCCAAAGAAAATACAGATTAGCCATTGGCAGACAGCCACATTTTTTTTACTATATTGTAGATTAAACTATTTTGTTTTAAATAAGTCGTTCCGTTTGTTTCCTAGTAGTTACACAAATTGATAACGTCCAGGGATCGACCCCGGATTTAACTTGTAGGCATGTGGTCTGTTAACATTTTTTTTTAAACAAGTTAGGACCAAGTAACTAATTGAAGAAATATCTCAGAAACCAACTTATTGTGTCAATACTGCCACAACATACTACGCACTTGCGTTTACCTTATGTATAAAAGTATCGTTTTGGCAAATAGAACCTTATTTTTTTGTTTAAACATCGACGGACTTTTACAATTTTAAAGTTAGCGATTAGAGCTTATTTATTATTAGGGCCCTTATTTTGCTGTGCCCATTTCAAATTTCAGTTTGCGGTTTCAGAGAAAAAAAAAACGCCTAGCTGTGACGGACGGACAGAGATTGTTCCGTGAACACACAATCACAACACAGTTAAGACTAGAGTCGGATCACGCTAAGTTATTATCCGAAGAGCTACGTCAAGTATGAAGGCTTATGGCTTACGGCTTAGGGACATATGTGCATGTGCATTCTTACTGCCAAATCTGTGCAAAGTTAGCGTGGTCAGTCTAACAAGAAATCGTTCGCAAGTGCATAAACAGCGGGGCAAGCACAAGTAACTTGACGGGATAAAGGCAATCTTACTCTTACTAATTATTAAAAAGTTATCTTACACGAGGAGAGTCACGTTATTGCTTATGCTAACCCCCTGTATTTTGATTTAATTTGTTTTCCCAACTGCTTTATACGGAAGGACGAACTGTAGGGAATTCTGTTTCAGAACATTGACTAAATTATTAACTAATATATCGCTAGCATGAGGAATAAAAAACTCAAGTTTTAAAAAATTCACAAATGTTTATTGCAATGTCATTACAAAAATAATGCGTACATACACACACAGACAAATTTTAAAGTAAGCACCTTAATAATATAAAACATTCGCACGTATCTTGCACAAGTTGCACATAAAACAGATTACAGTCAAATAATTTAATTTCCTACCCATTTTCACTTTGTCAGTGACATGAGGTTTCTAGCAACTTTCATATGGTAATAAAAATCCATTTATTTACAAGGTACGAAATGGGTCGGAAATTATATTCTTTGACTGCACATTCAAGTGTCAAAAAGCCCTGAGCACTATCTGCCGCATGACGTTGACGTTGACGTTGTACCATTGATTGGAAATATGCCTGCAGAAGGCAAATATTATTGGAAATTCCACTTAATATAGACAACTTAAAGTCCCGTCCAAACTAATTATATGCCACGCTGTGTTGCGCAAGCGGTGTTTTATATTCGTCGGGCGGGGCACATAAGTTGGAACGAGCTCATACCAAAGCCGACCAACAACCAACACACTTTGACCGTTTTTTGTTCCGTCTGCGGTCCGCCCGCATGGTCGACGAAGGGATCGTGCCTTTATGCTTTAAAAATTTAATTCATGTGTATTTGGACGCTACGCAGACGTATCACTAAAGATAAATCTTAAAATTAAATGAATCCACCAGCGGAAAAATGTCTTAAACCGTAATTTTTCCAACAGCTTAAGTTCGTGTAAACTGTATAGCCAAAGCATATTACTCTGTCGCTGAAACGAATTCAAGCGTAGATCACTTTTTCGCTGGTGTTACGAAGTTGCGCAGAAAATAAAGACTTACAAAATATGTTTTTACTTAAAAATATTATTTCATTCTAAACATTTAGGTATATTATAAACGTTAAAATGTATTTTAAATTGGATTCATATGTACAACATTGTAGTATTTATGATAATTCGCTTCGTCATATAAATTAAAAGAAGATGACTGAATCCCGAGCTCCGTATAGGATTCCGATAGGTATCCCAATCTTGTTCCCTACGAATCCCGTGATTAAACTTCCTAATAGGCAATTGTCACTTGCTTTGTTTTACTGTAGGCGGAAAATTTACGCAGTAACAGCAGTCACAACTACTTGCTAGCGCAGAACCATACATTATAGCTTTGACTTAAAGCATTGGTGGCAAACTTTTAAGAAGAGCCAACCGCAGTACTAAAATTTCGAAGACCCACAAAGTTCGATTTTAAATACTAAATATCCTAAAAGCATTTTTATTATCCTAAAAGCATTTTACCTCCAAAAGCTCGCTCGGTTTGTGAGCGACGTATTGCTGACTGCATTGTTCTTGAATACGAATCTAAAGATGCGTCCAGACCTAAAACGAATGCGCCGCAAGTGCTTAACATTGCGCGCCTAAATATACAACTCATGCAAAGTTTGCAATGGGCCACATAGGTACTAACAGCAAACATGCGTGCGCACTTGCTAAATCAGCACGCACCTTAAATACCATATAGTTCTAAACACACTAAAAAATACGTAAACAGTATTTAAAAGAAAATGTTTTAACCAAGGGCAAGTAACAAGAATTATTTAAAAACTGGGGCGCCTAACAAAATTAAGTAGGTACCTATTTAAAAAAACAATGATAAATGTGTAATATTAACGTGACAGCGCGGTGAGTGTTTTTTTTACGGGAATTTTACCTATTTGTGACGTTTTCCAACAAAAGGTACCACATTGTCGCTTGTCGATAAGGTTGATTTCTAATTGAAGCTATATGGAAATAGCGCCTTACTGACAAGCGACAATAAGTACCCTTTTGGTTGAAAATGGCACATTTGGTTATTTAAGACTATTTGTTTAAGTTTGACATTTCTTCGATAAACTTTCCAAACATTAAGGTGTATATTCACGACCGACCGCAGAATGCAATTGCAAGAGAAAATGGGATGCTAAAAGCGTGGGCAAAACAAAATTGTTTTTATAGGTTCGTGAAAATGTAAAGAATGCCACTTGTGGTTTAATAAGTAGGAGCGAATAAGTATTTTAAAAGTTACACAAGTTAGTACTTACGTTTCTATAAACGTCGGTGATAACGAGATCAACTAGTTTCGTCATTTATGTTAAAGTCGTGCAAACCCAATGTGCATACAAATATGGTTGACTTGATGAGACTGCCGTCTTGAACCACACTAAAACTACTGAGGCAAGTGATATTTCACACTTCAACTTTAACATAAACGATGATGGCATTTTAATTTCCGTACTGTATCTGGTGAATTCTGGTGTGCTTTTCACATGTTACACAGCGCAACTACTGTAGATACTACGACCATTTTAAACACTAATGCATTTCATAGTTTCAAAAGAGCATTCACGGCTACAAACTCAAAAGCGCAAAATATTGGGTTCCTAATATTGCATTCCAATAAAGGCATCCATGTCTAATAAATTTAGTAAGCTTTTAAATAGGTACTTATTATAATGTGTCACATGAAGATTGAAAGCGGAAAGATAAAAATGTGAACTCATAATGCCAGGAGTTTTCAATCTTCATATAAATAACACGTTATTGATAAAAAGTGGCTGTTTATTTAATTTTTTTATAATTAAATGGATATTTAGGACAATGTTTGAATACCTAATATTTGAAGCACATGCAGCTTTAGTGTTAGCACATGACAAATAGTAGTTAGCAGTATCACAAAACTTCATGGTCTATATCTTGCACACACAAAAGAGAGGAATTAACTGAAATTATAGGCAAAGCATATATAATGTAATACTATTTAAACTAGAAGGAAATTGTAGTGTAAGTAACGTAAGATGCAGGTGGCGCCTCGGCACTAATATGAAAAGGCAGATATTTGTTACACCGACATGTTTTACAGTAATGTAAAATCGACCCTAAATAATACTTATTTGGATTATTGTCTTGTTTTAGAACTCGTAGTTACGAAACCAACACCAAGTAAAACGATTTTGTACTCATTAAGGCTTTACGAATTTAATATAGTTAGTAATAGTAATGAAAAATTATTAAATAACCCTGTCAAATTTTACATCAAAGTTACCCGGAATACTCCATATAGTTAAATCAACTGTAGGGCTTGCATTCCGGAATTTCGAAATTCCGGAATCTTGGACAGATTTTCCCAACTACGTTTGTATGGGAAGGTGCAATTCGGCCGAGCTTGCTAGGAACTCAAGTACGCAAAACAAAAAACACCTGTATAGGTACTTTAAAACTTAACCAAAAAACTACCCCACTAACTATTAAAATTACATTATTACATGTTTTTTACATAAATAAGGAAATGTGGACTATTGATGAAAATTGCTAGCTTGAAAACATTACGTAAGTACTGTCCTTATTTACTGTCCAGGTGCAGTTCATTTCCTCCCTAATAGATCAAAATTTGCCAGTGCAGCAGTGCGCCTAGCGTCCATGTCAGCGAGCTTGTTGGCCGCACTCACTAGGGTCTGCGCGATGTACTTTGGTGGCATTCCGTACTGCTCGAATAGGAATAAATGCCTAATGCCCTTACAGAGATCAAAACTTCAAGAGCTTCAACTTCGTAAACAGGACCACTCCCTACTAGGTTAGGATGAGTAGCAAGCCGTTATATTAAAAAAAACATTACATCAAATGGTTTGCTAGCAATCACAGTTTCCCCAAATAAACTAGCCGTATCATATAATTGAATAAAAGTGACCATAGTAATAATGTGCTTTAATAAGAGATGAAAAAACATAGTCACAGATATTTACATTATTGATTGTCTTTTACAAAAAAATATGATGAACAGTTCCGGAATTGGAACCCACTATCGAAAATCACTTCCGGAATTGGAAACCATCCGATATTGCAAGCCCTAAAATCAAGTTGTTAAAAAAAAAATTCAATTTACCTTTTTTAACTAAATGATCTGCAATAACGACGAGAGGTTAGAAATCACATTTTAGTGAACCATGTTAGTCTCAAATAATAATAATTTCAATCATCAATATCAATACCGCCTGCAGTTACACCCGCGGGCCGGCGTGCGAATGTGAATCACACCTTAAATGAATTTATGCGATGTTTTTAGTTATTATTGCTGTGAAATGTTCGCTAAGAAATGAAACTGTGTACTGTTTAACCAGCATTGATAATAAATATTTTAATTTTTCAATACATACAAGTAGAGTAATCTGCATGTTGTTGTATAGTAAATCCAGACGGTGTTGTTTCATAAGGTTTATATTACGCGACCTAAACAAGTAATTAAGTTTTAATATTATTGTAAACATTTATTGACATTTATGCGTTCTCTAAAATGACATATAGTTAATTAATATTAACTATATTGTTTCACATTATTTAAATATATTTATAAATTAACCTGGACATTTAACATTTAATATTTAGCATCATTATTTTATTATTTTACTAATTTTCTAAACGAACCTGACATTTAACGTTGCATAAACGTCGATAAAATATAAAGTTATAAATATAGATTTTATTGCTATTTGTATGAGATGCATGTAATTACCTAGACTTAAGAAAATTGAGTGCCCTGACAGGGTGTCATGTACCTACCATCCCCAAACTGTAACACCTAATGTATTATGAACATGACTGCAATACAATAAAGAATAAAGAATTATGTAGAATTATTATTTATCTACGCTGTAATTACTTGACTTGACGAACTTGGATAATAATATAAACCTCACGAAATAAGGCCATACAGCAACAAGCAGATTGTTACTAACGCTGTTTTGTATGAAACACTCTTTATAAACTGACTTCTCTCTGGAATTTCAACGAATTGATCATAAAGTTACAGATATGTTGTACCAGATGACTAACCTAATGGAGTATTTTATATTTATTCTAGAATGCGTTCGGCTCGCAATTGCTACTATCGCACATAGCCACTTCAGACTTACGAAAAACACCAGGGAATACTATACCGTTCAATCTAACTAGCACTGCTCAATATGATTGGATGATGGAATATGGAACAGCGGACTAAAGACAAATCAGGATGTTTCTTCAATAGGCTATCTCGAACGAGGAAATTGTCGCGTAAAGCACCGCAAACATCGAAAGTCGAAATTTCGTTATCTGCCCGGTCTGTGTAGTTGTGCGCCGCCCGAGGCATCGTGGTCTCGTGCATCAGGGTCTCCGGAACAGACTAGACCGCAGTTAGAGCTCTGATCGTTGTCGTACCTAGGGCACCCAGGTGTCAAAAAACCTGATGTTGCCAGGTCGAAAGTCGAAACGAAGTCAAACTGCGATCTAATAATTATGCACACGACACTTCTAGAGGATTTGTTAGCCGTTTGTCTGGCTCGCATTTGGTCCAGGTCGCTGTTTGTCCAATTAGCGTTTGGTCCAATACGCAATTTGCCCTAAAATCCGGACCACCAGCGAATTGACTTAGTAGCAGTTGGTTCCAATCGGAGTTCGCCATATATGCATTTTGACATACTAGCTGCTCGCCTTAAAAGCAGTTTGTCCTATACGCAAATCGTCTTTTCCCCTATAGGAATACATGGTTTTTTTTTTTCCACCGATCCCCAACAGTGGAGATAGGTGGAAAAAAATCCATGTATCCCTACCAGTGGAGACAGCCCGGTAGGGATAGGTGGAACAGGCGGTTCTTTTCGTCATCCATTGAAGTAGTAGAAATGAAAATGTATCAAAGTTGCTTTGCTCCCTTAAGTAACTATTTTCACTAACTTTATATATCGATAGTATGGATTTATCGATATCGATAGTATCGATAATCTTCTTTCCGTGTGCTATTAGTCTTCCAGCTTCACAAGCGATTTGTTCTAACATACATTAAGTAAAACTAATAACTGGCTGTTCGATTAGTTCCGAAGCGCTTTCTCCCCGTCCAGCAATGTGTGCTTTCCTAGCTCGCCAGGAATGAGTAGTTTTGTGGCAGTTCTTTTTTTTTTGTAGTTCCGGAGCGCTTTCTCCCCCTCCAGCAATGCGTGCTTTCCTAGCTCGACAGGAATGAGTAGTTTTGTGGCAGTTCTTATTTTTTCTTGTAGTTCCGGAGCGCTTTCTCCCCGTCCAGCGATGCGTGCTTTCCTAGCTCACCAGGAATGAGTAGTTTTGTGGCAGTTCTTATTTCGTTCTGGGTCAAAGTAATCTTCTTTCAGTGTGCTTATTAGTCTTCCAGCTTCACAAGCGATTTGTTCTAACATATCGTTGACCAAATCGTTCATGATTTTTCTTGAGATTCCGACGTAGATATCTGTACACTTTTTTAATACTTGGAAGATGTATATTTTGAAGTTGTTGTACTTCTTTCTTGGCGTCTTCTTGCTGTTCTTCTTCTTTTTCGGGCTCAGACCCCCTGCAGGTTCCGGGGACTTGAGCGCTTTTTTCGGAACTTTATAGGGCGCCATTTTGTTTTTATATTTGTTTTTAATTTACAATCTAAGATAACTACGATACGCTGCTAAATCAATTCGCTGGTGGTCCGGATTTTAAGGCAAATTGCGTATTGGACTAAACGCTAATTGGACAAACAGCGACCTGGACCAAATGCGAGCCAGACAAACCGCTAACAAATCACCCGAAACAGTATTGATATTTTCTTATTAAAAAAACTGTGACACCCTATTAAACGGATCCGCTTAGAACGAGTATCCACGCGATGCAATTGGCGCCCATATAGTGCAGGGTCCTTCTAGAAGTGTCGTGTGCATAATTATTAGATCGCAGTTTGACTTCGTTTCGACTTTCGACCTGGCAACATCAGGTTTTTTGACACCTGGGTGCCCTAGGTACTACAACGATCAGAACTCTAACTGCGGTCTAGTCTGTTCCGGAGACCCTGATGCACGAGACCGGACTGTTTAAAAATTTCTATTTGTGATTCTATTGGAATTGAGTAAGTACATATTAATATTTACAAGATATGTCGCAACAATTATAAAATTTTAACAATCAGACAAGTAGGTATATTATTAAAATTGTTAGGTTGTCGCGCCAATCATGTGCTAGCCCGGCAGTGTAGTGATAATTTTAACTGAAAGACTTGTTGTGAGAAATCTCCCTGCGATATTGACCAAATCATCGGTCCACCTTCTGGCGACCTTAGCACGCTGCATTTTAAATCTACTAAGATAAACACTAAGCTAAATGGCAAACCGAGATATGTGTTAGTGTTTAATCAATAGGTAACAATATGGAGTATTGTATTGTAGTTCGGGCGATTTTTAAATAGAGTATTCCCAGTTGTATTTTTAGTTAGAAGGAAGTTTTGTTATTCCGCCACCATCAAAACTATGATATCTTATACGAATTCTTAAAACTACTGCCAACGTGTCATTTTCATCGTTAAGATTGTCTAGCATTTACTAACGTGTTTATTACTGATATTGATATATGTACACTCAAAAGCTATTAAGACCAAAGGGACATCATTTGAAAAAATTTGTACACTATATTTTCATTGCCTGAAATACCGCACGCTATCTACTTGCGCGTGTCGCAGCATTATTTAAATGCACCTTCACATCGAAACTCGCTAAGCTCAAGATGATAGAAACGATACCAGTAAAATTTACATTTATGGTAAAACGGTGAAAATGGAGCAGGTGGGGACTTCAAAATTTTAAATTTGCTCATTAATTAAGCTTTCTATCAGCACTATATTGAAATAATATAAAAGCGATTTCAAAGAACAGACTGGGACACAGATTGTAATGAATGTAATGTATTTTTGTCAGATGACTTTTGAGTGATAAATACCATTAATATTTAGCTGAAAATTTAACTTGAAATGATGCTGAAGTCCACAATTATTTTCACGGTTACCTACTAGCATTCGGTATTTAAAAACAAGCAACTACAAACAAACGACGCAAAAACGCACATTCAACCTTCTTAGCGACGAGCGAAAAATTTACATCCTTATTTTAAGATTGTATCAAATCTTCTTGAGATTAAGATAGTTTACGGCTACTATCTTAGAAAAAAAGCGTTATAAACTATAACCGTAAATTATAACTTATAACGGTCCCATCCAGAAAAAAACATGTAGTTTGGCATTCAGGTAGCAAAATGAACATCCCACTTACGAGTAATATTGTTGCATTTGAATGCAGCGACATTCAGTAAGAGGTTAGAAAGAGAAAGTTCTATTTTTAGTACGTACATGCCAAGCTTCACGTTTATTTCTGTCAGAACCTTATTTGAAGATAAGAACCCATTAGAACTTTATTTACATTATAATGGCTAGAATTCAGCCCTCGGTCTGCTTCATTTCTACACTCTTAATTTCACGAGACAGTTGACAGTTTCTTAAATTATCTACGACGTAATTATCGACCTAATTATGTACT
Source organism: Cydia strobilella (assembly GCF_947568885.1). NCBI lineage: Eukaryota > Metazoa > Arthropoda > Insecta > Lepidoptera > Tortricidae > Cydia > Cydia strobilella. Next base: position 8,186,488 of record NC_086068.1, on the reverse strand, counting down.
ATTTTGTTTGGTACTATTCAGTTAGCTGCTAAAAATTACGTATCAAGGAGAACAAATTAATATACACTATAAAACTAATAATAGCGAGGTCGTCCAATTCATAAGTTTTTAAATGCCATAGGCTTAAAACTATACGCATAGCGAAATAAATCGACAATTGTAATTATGTCCTGTTTACCCAGTGAGAACAGGTAACGTCAATATTCAGTACAGTACACACACAGTCACCTGCAATAATGTGTTGCCCAACGAACCAACAATATCGGACATGATCTTATCTGCAGAGCCGTTTGGATAGGCGTCTACTACACTAGCCCTGTGCACATGTTTTTATGGTAATGGATTATGAACATTAACGAAACTTTGTTGACGACGTACACACATTCATACCTTGAAGTATCGCCGCGGTTCGAAGATGGTTCCTCTTATTCAACTCTTAAAGAACTCGCGCACTAATTCGCTCATGCTCATCGTGTGGTGACACATATTTATGCGCGTTTCGTTGTGTAACACATTATTTCAAGGTGGATACAAAATAATAAAAAATGACGAATATTATCTCTAAATGCACAAACATAATAAATTTAATACGTAATTATTGGTTACACAAATCAATAATGACATACAACGGGAACTTGTGCACAATCGAGGAAAGCAAAGTTTTTACATTTTTATCTCTACCTCTATGCCGTGAAGGTTTAAAAGCGACACGTATTTGCTTTTCTTGACTGTGCTAAAATTGTTGTATGTCAAAAATATATTTCACTGTGTTTCCAATTATAGATATTTGTTACTTCAATAAGGAGGTATGCGAATCAAATTGTTTTCGTGTAAAATATTTTGTAATTATAAAATATTCAATTGGTTGCTTTAAAAATTATTATTACTGCAAAAGCAACATGAAAATTTCATTGGGGGCGGCGAGGGCGAAATTATAAAATTAAAATTAGGTACGTCATTAAAATGAATGAATGATTAAAATGATTAAAATAAAAATAAAAACAATATATCGTTAGACATACTAACATTTTAAAATTATACGTGCATTTTGTCGTTACGCGAGATACGTTTCGGAGAGTGTACAATCACCTAGACTACAGTGCGTTGACAGTATGCCAAGGGTGTCGCTCGGCGCGCGGGCCGCTAGGCTCGCTATGATAAAACCGGTTGAAGGTGGTCTTGCGCCGGCGTTTCCCGGAAATCGGGTCCGGGGTTCTCCAGTCTCAGTGCTTGAATTTAAAGACCTAGGTTCTCCGAAACATGTCGTGCTTAATTCAAAATTCACGTGTGTAAAACTGTAATAAAACCATCCGTTAATCACAAAGTTAAAGTAATCATGTAATGTTACAGCTGGTTATGTTCAGAAAGCAAGAGATAAAATACTATGAACCGTCCGCGTTTTGTATTATGGTGGAAGACACATTGGTGGTCATCCTAATAATTACATATTACCTAATATTAAATATGGCTTTATCTTACATAATATTGCTTCTGACTTGTGTGTTGTGATTCTCAATGATGTTCTGCAGGACTTCCTGAGAATCAAAAGAAAAGGTGTTAACTTTTTCGGCAAGGTCCCAGAGGTGTGCAAATTGTTTATTTTTTATTTTTTTTATACCACGTCGCTGGCAATCAAGCATGTGCAATGCTTTGGGTAATACTAATTATAATTATTAACTTTGATGGTTTTGTTCTTGAATATGAAAAAAAACTATTTAACACATACTTTATGTAAAAAAAACGGTTCATGAAAATAATTGCCGACTTTTGCATTTTGTTTACAATAATAAATAGATACATACATACATAGTTTGAAATAATGAGGAAACATCAAAAAAGTATACCTATTAGGAATTACTTTTAAATTGTTAAAACAATAGGGTTGTTTCCACATGTTAAATTTTATAACTAAATCTAGTTATATAGATAGAAATAATCTATAAATAAAAAAAATAAACACGACCTGTTTGAACAAAAAAAAATTTAACTTCCTCATAGGAAAATAATAATATCCGATTCCTTACATTTTATAAAAAAAAAATTGTATGGGAACAATATACCAAATCGCAATTTTCTTGTTTTCAATACATCGAAACGGCTTCTAAGCAATAGCGACATTACATCGTGACGTCACGATGTATTGCCATTTTGTTAGAAGCGTTTCGTCAATAAAGTGCGGGTGCAAGACTTTGACCATTATTGTGTTTTGTATTGCTTTAAGACAATGGGTCCCATTCAGACAGAAAAAGCGCTGGTGGCCTAGCGGTAAGAGCGTGCGACTTGCAATCCGAAGGTCGCAGGTTCAAACCCTGGCTCGTACCAATGAGTTTTTCAGAACTTATGTACGAAATATCATTTGATATTTTACCAGTCGCTTTTCGGTGAAGGAAAACATCGTGAGGAAACCGGACTAATCCCAACAAGGCCTAGTTTCCCCTCTGGGTTGGAAGGTCAGATGGCAGTCGCTTTCGTAAAAACTAGTGCCTACGCCAATTCTTGGGATTAGTTGCCAAGCGGACTCCAGGCTCCCATGAGCCGTGGCAAAATGCCGGGACAACGCGAGGAAGATGATGATGGTCCCATACAGACATTCGATCCTCAAAATAAATCTGATCGACTGATACCATTAATAAAAAACCGGCCAAGTGCGAGTCGGACTCGCGCACGAAGGGTTCCGTACCATTACGGAAAAAAACAGCAACAAAATCACGTTTGTTGTATGGGAGCCCCATTTAAATATTTATATTATTCTTTTTTTAGTATTTGTTGTTATAGCGGCAACAGAAATACATCATCTGTGAAAATTTCAACTGTCTAGCTATCACGGTTCATGAGATACAGCCTGGTGACAGACAGACAGACGGACGGACAGACGGACAGCGGAGTCTTAGTAATAGGGTCCCGTTTTTACCCTTTGGGTACGGAACCCTAAAAATTGACAAATACCCTATTAATCGTTGTTTATCGGTAAGTAAGAATCAAATGAATAATATCGTCATTCATTAGTTCCATTTCAATTTTATTTATTTTATTTCATTATTTAAAAGTAACTATTCTCTTACAGACAGTTATCTGGTCCGCATCCGCACACATGTTAAATTCAACGTGTTTATAGTTTTGAACCTGAAATACGTACCCTTTCTTTTTCTCCGCACATGTTCAGCCTTGCTTTTAATTTGTTGTACCCGTTAACTGACTCCGCCTGCTGTAAATTTAATAAATTGGCTTTCAATTCGCTGCCCGAATATTACAGGGTTCTATGTTACGTTTTCAAGATAGTTGAAATTCGACTTAATGTCACTATGATAAAGTGAAATTTGAATTTTATCATAGTAGTTCGATAAAAGTGAAACATAGAACCCTGTAATATTGGGCCAGCAAATTGGCGAACGACAAAGATAATGTTTTGATATGCTAAAATAATCTGTAAAAGCCAAGATTCATTTGTCGTATTAGATGTAGATTGACAATTCAGCCGGGCTAGCACATGATTGGCGCGACAGTATCTCGCCGCGAGATAGACTACCCCCGTCCCTCTTTAATTGATACACAGACAAGGCGGGTAGTCTATCTCGCGGCGAGAATGAGAATGAGAATGAGAAATCGTTTATTATCAATTAGCAGAGTTACATCTTTTTATTCCCGTAGGATTGTGTCAGCTAACTTATGTCTAAAAGATCTGTGTAAGCTGGAGGTGTTGTGTCACAAGTGTCGAGTTAAAGATGTTGGTAATAGTGTTACATATGTTACATTTACTTAATTCTAAGGGGACGAGGAGCCGCTGCCCCACGGGGCCAGCGTCTCATGTCTTTATTTGGTACATATAAGATTTCACCTATTCTATGGTTTGTTAATAGTGGGTTATGTTCGCCGTGAGCTAGGTAAGCGTCCCCTGGTGTGTCGAGGTCTTCAATACCAAGAGCTGCGATTCTGTCCAGCATTCTGCGATTTAAATCAGCGGCGCGAAGGTGCCACGCTTCAAGATCGCTGATTTCCCAGAGCGTTTCCGTGGGTATACGTCTTGAGAACTGGCCAGCATTCTTGAGTGCCATCCTGTATTGTCTCTCAATTTTTTGTAGGTTCGAGTTGCTGTACCTTGATAATAGCTGCACCACTCCATAATCCATGATAGGAAGGATGCAAGCTTGAATGATTGCTAACTTGACTTCTACATCGGTTTTGGCATTAAAGCCTATGATGGGTCCCAGAGCTCCTCTTACTTGTTTTAACTTTTTGACAACTTTGTCTGTTTGAGGGTTCATTTTGAGCGTCTTATCAAAGATGACTCCTAAATACTTTATGTCTTTTTTATAAGCGAACGTCTGGGTTTTAATCTTAACCGTTGGTTTGTATTTCTTCTTCTTTGTAAACATTATACATTCTGTTTTGTCGACGTTGCATTTCAAACCCCATCTATCATAGTAGTTTACAATGGTTTCTGCCGCCCACTCCGCTCTCATGGTAGCGTGATCGGGGTTCTTAGCTCTGTTTAGGATACATAAGTCATCAGCGTACTGGGATAGTTTCAGACCTCGAATCCTATCGTGACTATCCCATATGTCGTAGACGTATAGGTTGAAGATGACGGGGCCTAGGATCGATCCCTGGGGCACACCATGTGGTAGTTTTTTTACTTCTCCATTCATAGTGCGGAATTTTCCTATTAGCGATCGATCTTCTAAGTAGTTTTCTAATAGTTTTATAATGTTGTTGGGAGCGTCAGCGTTCTGCAGTTTCTTTATTAGGCCTTTGTGGTTAATTGAGTCGAATGCTTTGCTTAGGTCTGTGCATATCATAGATACGCTTTCTCCAAGTGCAAGTGCATCTGTTATTATCTTTCCCGTGCGGAGAAGCTGTGTAGCGGTCCCTCTGAACCTGGTAAAGCCATGTTGAAACGGCGGCTGCATCTTGTCTACTGTGCCTTGTACTCTTGAGAGTATGAGCCTTTCACATAGCTTTGCCATTATATTGAGTAGCGTGATTGGTCTATAAGAAGTAGCTTCTTTATGGTTTTTGCCTGTTTTGTGAAGGAAGATACATTCGCCCACCTTCCATCGTTTCGGGAAATAACCTGTAGTCAAGACATAGTTTGCTATCGGCTCAAAGGCTGTTATGAAAACTTCTCCGCCCAGTTTCAAAGCATCCGCTCTTATTTGATCCGGCCCAGGAGCTTTTTTGTTCTTGAATTTCCTTAATTCTAGGCGTATCTCTTTTGTAGATGTCCTGTCCAATGGTTCGAACGGGGTGGTCTTCTCTGAACCCTCATCATTTGGGTTTATCTGGGCTTCTCTGACAATAGCCGCGTCGACAAGCGCGTCTATTATTTCTTTTTCATTCGTGCATCCTTGGATATTGGGAAGTTTCATGTTGGGCGCTTTCATGCTTCTCTGGATTTTCCACATCTTTGCTTGACTGTCTGTGGGATCTTCTAGGGCTTTCAACCAACTCTGTTCGGCGAGGTTCGTGAGTGCATCTTTCGTGGCTTTTTTTAGTTTATTATACTCGGAGCGCGCGTTTCGAGCTACCTCCGGGTTGGCGTGGTTTCTTTTCTTCCAGGCTCGTATCTTTGCTCGGTTCCTGAGATCAATTAGGTCATTTATTTCATCTGGGAGGAAGTCTCTTCTGTTATGTTCCTTGAGAGGTGCAAAAGTATCTAAAGTATCTCTAATAGCCTTTTCCAGATTTTCGATATATTTTTCGGACGATTCGTTATCAGTTATAGTCGAGAGATTAGAAATGTTTTCACATAAAGTGGTCATATAAGCTTTTCTGGTCTCTTCGCTTTGTGTTATTTTTTTCATGTTTCTTGTGAGTTTTACCTCTCGGTCGACATTGAGTTTAATATCTAGGATCCAAGGGAGGTGGTCCGAGCCGATGGACGAAACCTGTTTCATTTTGAAGTTCTCCGCATGTTGGAGTTCATGTGTAACGATTGCGGCATCGAGTATATTGCTACCTTGGTTCGTTGGTCGCGATGGAAGTCCTGTATGTTTTAATTCACATACTCCCTCCTGTTGTAATCTTTTCACGAGTGTCCCGAGGCCTGCATCTCTCGAGTGTCCGAGCTCTCTCATTTGTAGGTTTAGGTCTCCTATTACCAACGAAGCTTCATCCATGAGCATGTATTCGAGTTCTTCTCTAGCGTGACGTTGGTCTGGGATGGGAAAGTATACTCCTTTTATGTTTATGTATTCGCCAGAACGGTGGTTGAGAACTAATTTGATCGCGATGCCCTCGAGCTTGGCGTCATCTTCTTCCCATCCCGGTGTTAGCGCAGTTTGAGTCCATCTGAGTCCCTTTGCGACATACATTGCTGTGCCTAGGTGCGTTGCTATGCTGTGCGTTATTTTGTCATAGTTCAGTATGTCAAACTTCACTTTGTCGAAGTTCAGTTTGCATTCATTGATAATGATAATGTGTGGCAAGTGTTTATCCACCAGGGCTTTTATTTCTGTAAATTTATGTCGTGCGCCTTGGGCGTTAACGTGTAGTATTCTTAGCTTTTTGAGCTCGCGGCGAGATACTGTCGCGCCAATCATGTGCTAGGCCTACAGTTAACTCATTCACTGCCAGCGACCCGGTAGGTGGGGGTTCTGTTCGTAGGCGCTTTTCGAGACATATAGTTTTTCCCATGTTATCGGCTACGCTAGTAGCGTGTAGCTCAAGCTGGCAGTGAATGTGTTAAGGTCAATACACATTGGTCATATATTTTCCACTAAAACTCGGGAGCACGTTTTTTTTAGATTTTCATATCTTATACAGTGAATGAATCTTGGCGTAAAAATAATTTTAAAGGAAATATAGTCAATATCATTTAAAAACAGTTATTTTATATGTGGAAAGTCTCATACACATTTTATTGTACTGTGTAATAAAATTTTCGTGCTTTAAAAAAATACAAAAATTACCTCAATAATCGTAATAGAAGGACTTTATCCATACATGCTATCTCGAAAAAATACTTTTGTGATACATAGTCCTCCAAATAAGTGACAAAACGCTACCAGAGAAATACAAATTCGACAAACAGCTTTCAAACCTGACCCACTGCTAACTAGAAAAGGAATGTCTATTGACTTGATTAATTTTCAACATATGTACGTGTAGACTGTGGATGTACTCGTACAGTCAACAGCGGAAGTTCTGAGCACAACATCAGCAGCGGTTCCTAACTTGGGGGTAATTACCTCCGTGGGGGTAAAACTGGCATTTTACGGGGGTAATAAGCTGACAACAAAGATAACAAAGACCTATCTACCTATAAGAAAGAATATTAATGATTATAGAGGAGGGGTAAAATCGAGTTCCCTAGTTAGTCACAGGGGTGACAGTACTAAAAAGGTTAGGAACCACTGGTATAGAGAGTAAGAGGTGGTAAGAGTCTGAGCGAATCATTTTGACTAACTACCTCACCCGCTTTACTAAAGTATGTCCACGAAAAAAAGTGGTTGGTGGATGATCTGGTATATCTTTTTACCGAATGTAAATTTTCAATAAGTTTTTTATTTTAATAATTTGTATATACCTATATAATACTATATAACAAAAATAAAATCGTATTTTAATGTATGGGTTTGTGTGAATTTTCGCCAAATAAATTCCATCATACCTTTCATTGCTTGTACAGCGTTTTTTGACATTCTTCACTCGCTTCCTGCTACAATGTCAACTGTATTAAATTTTTACAAGCTGTTTTAGGCAGATTAGAATGTCATCTTATCAAAAAAAAAATACTTCTTGAAACTCATTCTATTTGTGGTAGTCAGGAAGACTTTCTACTCCCAAGCACTGAAAGTAGTTTTTATATGCGAGGCATTTTTTCGTCAAAAAGCCAAATTCACCAAAGTTAAAGAATCTCAGGACTATCTCAATCTGAATACAATAAGAAAAATTGTTTCTTTTGTGAAAAGAGGGCGTCATAAGGTATAATTTTGATTATCGAATTTAAAAAAAAAACTATATATTTTGCAGGAAAACTTGGTAAAGACTGCCAGAAGACCCTATACAAGAAAACATTGGTACCATGGGATATATATTGCTAAAATTCATAGAAAATCTAACGGTATATCATGTTTGTATTTTTAATATGTAGTTTGGTATCCACAAATTATGTACAAAACGTGCTGCTTGAAAATTCACATTCATGTAAAATATTTACACTACATGACCACTTTTTTTCTTGGACAGACCTTATTTCTGTTGCTGGCTATAAATCCCACGTTAATGGTACAGACATTATATATTAATGCTCATTACTGTTTTATACTGCCAACGAAAGCTTTTTACGAACAAGGTAAAGAAAGGGGCCCATTGACTATCAGTCCGCTGGACGATATCGCCCCGTCAGTCGTTCAGAACTGTCAAATTTTTGTTCTAACTGACAGACCGATATCGTCCGGCGGACTGATACTCAGTGGGGCCCCTTTAACACAGAGACTCGAGACGCGTTCATGTAGTTTTCGGTATTCGTTTCTTGCTAATAGTTTTGAGACAAGTGACCAAACCAAATGACGTATTTAAATGTCGAGCATAACATAATATTTATATAAAAATAAAAAAATCTTTATTGCCACACCTTAGGAAAAAATCTACAATTTATGAAAGGATAGCTTAAAAATACAATATAAACTAAACTTAAACTTAAATATCAACTTAACATAACATAATAACTATTAACTTAAATCTATGGTGAGGCAAAGGGTCCCAATCTCAGCATGTGCGGTGCCAGAGGGCTCCGCGCTGATTTCATTGATTATCAGACTAATTAAAAAAAATGAGTATTACGAGCATATAGTCTAATGTAATACATATACCAAACGTCATGTTTTAGTTAGGTAAATAATTAATCATCAACATATTTGCACTAAATAAAGATGAAATCTGATACAGTCCTCTTGCTAAAATAACCCAGTTTTAATGTTGTTTTTTCATGCAATTAATGTCAACTAACACAATCGATAAAACAATCTCATCAATCTAATTAAATGTCATGCATATCTGTAATTAATAAGACCTAGGGCCTGTTGCAAATTTTTTAAGCAAGTCATAGTAATAATAATAAATAAGGGTTAGGTTATTCATATTATAAATAACCTAACATCTTGGTTAAATGAATAAATAATAACACAAGCAGACACCTGTTTTCAATGCTACGCTGTTTCATGAAATCATGTAACCGTTAAAATATTGTGGAAGTGTAAGTATTTACCTTAGTTCTAATAAAAGGAGTTTAAACAAAAAATTTAAAAGCAAGGAAAACTTATAAAAGAGCCATGTACCTATCTTTCTTTAGAGTAAAATGCGACTCAACGAATCAATCCGTGTAAAGGCCCATTTACATGGTGCGAGTTTCTCGCCTCAACCATGCGATTATCGTAGCACGAGAAAAAATATGGCGTCATGTAAACTATACGTACGATATCGTACAAGTAGGGGCGATAATCTCCTCGCCTTTGATGATTGGATGTCTCCGTGTAAACAAAACTTAAATGCGAGAATCGTATTTCGAGTTTATATGCTTTTCAGTCGTCATCATGAGTGCATTGCAAGAGGCTGTTCTGATTGTGTCGGTACTTTATACGTTTTAAATTTTATTTTTACATTTTCATTTTCAAAACGCACAACAAATTTTTTCGTTGAATATAAGTACTTAAATGCAGCTAACTATTTCCCGCCAAGAGCCAATATTAAAATAAATTCAACTTAAATTATATTAAAATCATTAAATTAATTTGTTTTTGTTAAAAAAAAAACATTTCTGATAGAAGACATTATCGCTGACTGTACTTTTCTTTAACAGACAATTAATACTCATCGAGAGAATTTTAACGAACCCAAACACATCTAGGTTATATAGAGTTCCCATGGCCACCTCCTGTGTCCATAATCAGACCAGTTCAATGGTAGCATAATATTACATTGTCACCCAAGTCACATATGTATAGGAATTTTAAGCTCAATCAAATAATGGGAAGTGGGTTAAATTTGCAAGATTTGACCAGAACAAACATATTCAAACAAACAAACATTTACAAGTTAAATAAAAGCTTGTAAAAATATTGTAAGAAACAAGAAATATTATTACGAATATTTACGGTATACGTATACATAGTGGTAAATGATTAGCAACTAATCACGTAAGTTGACTGGCAAAACTCGTATGAAAATCGGTTCGGACCGATTCGTGCGATACTCGCACGTGCGTGAAAAAATGTCATACGAGAACGAGTTTAGACGAGTAGAGAAATCGTAAGCAAATATCTCCCTAGAATGCGGCTCCTCGTGTAAACTATTTCGCCTGGCGATAATCTCCATGCGAGTATCGAATGACATAATCGTAGGAGAGTTTATATTTCTCGCATGAATGTAAACATTTTTATACGATACTCGCCTGGCGATTATTGCATACGATTATGTCATACGATTTCTCGCCCCAAAACGTGCGAGAAACTCGCACCATGTAAATGGGCCTTTAGCGATAAATAGCAACATTTATCGAATATCCAAACAAACAAAGACTACTTATGTAAAAACAGGCTTCCGCATATATTACAAATTTTAGTGAAACAAGCCACGGCTCAAGATTCGTGTATAACTTTCCTGTAAATAAATGTTAAATTACAATTAGCTCCATGCATGAATTTATTTTTATTTTTGGATTCATAATTTATATCGTTGGAACACCGGAAATGATAAAAATACTTTTGTAAACCTTAACATTATTTTATTAAAAAATATTTAAAATGTTGAAAATTTTTGAGCGGTTGAAACGCTCATAATTTTTGGCGCGAATTCGACAGAGCGTGATGACGTCACACGTTGGGCGGCCCAACTGACGTTTGCTACTAATGACACTAATCTGTCGAACGCGTGACGTCACGTGGCGTTTCGAGCGTTTCGCTAATAATTTTAAGTAATTAAATGGTAATTTAAAAACGGAAATGCATTTGTAACATGATATAACGGTAACAAACATCCGAATAAAACATATTTCGTTCAAATATAAACTTCATGCATGAGGCTAATTCGGAGACAAGCTCTAGAACAACGAAAACTCGCAGGAATTCCCATAAAACGTGACGCGTATTAATTTTGTAATAGTTAATACAATAGACAAAATAATTCTTACCTCTTTTATTACTGTAAGGAGAATGGTGATAAGGTTTTGGCTCTTCTGCGTGAGGAGCTTGGACTTCATTTTCAGTTCTTTGCTTGTTTTCTCTATTGCCTCGAGTTTTTCTTTATTATATTGAAGTCTGTAACAGAAAGTACAATTAGTTTTATCTAATTAAAGTTTTAATTATAATACAAAAGCACCTTTAAGAAATATATACATAATATAAACATAAATAGTATATATATTTTAAACATTACATAGTTACTGTAAAATACAATTTCTTTTAACGTGTGTATATTCTTCAAATAAAAAAACTTGGTAAAACTTATTTAATATCGCTTAAGCATTTTATTTTCTAGTGATATGTAAATTTTAATCTTCGAACTCAAATTTGAGCTGTTACATTGGTAATAATATATATAGCTCCAACATATTAGTTGGGTGCATGGGCCCTTGCGCGCTAGGTGCCTATATAGGGACACAAGGCAGTGCAGTGGACATGACGTATGTGGACACATACGATACATTCTCCATAAGAATCTACCATATTTTTATAATAATATAATTCGCCACAAATATCATGACGATAACTTAATAAACAATAAGCATTAAGGGTCTCCGGCAAGCTCGGTTCTCCATACAAACGTAGTTCCGCTTTCATTTTAAAACGACTAGCTAGATTGCTCTGAGACTTTGTACTTACAATAGGATAAGGTAGGTATATCTGTCTGTAATTAATTTATGTAGCTTCAGATACCATAGTTAAAAAAACCGGCCAAGTGCGAGTCGGACTCGTGCACCGAGGGTTCCGTACTTTTTAGTATTTGTTGTTATAGAGGCAACAGAAATACATCATCTGTGAAAATTTCAACTGCCTAGCTATCACGGTTCATGAGATACAGCCTTGGAGTCTTAGTAATAGCATAGAGTAACTATCTATCTTTGGTAATAGGGTCCCGTTTTTACCCTTTGGGTACGGAACCGTAAAAAATACGGCAGATTTAAGTTTTTCATACAAAACTTGTTTTTGCTCTATTTGTGACGTTTTCAACCAAAAGGTACCACATTGTCGGTTGACGATAAGGTTGAAAGAAACTAATATGAAAATGGCACATTTCGTTTGTTTTATAAACTGGAGCTATATAAACTAATTTCAGACCTAGATATACCTATGTCATTGTATGTGCAGTTTCATTACAATCCAACACGTAGTTTTAAAATGAGAGCGGAACTACGTTTGTATGGGAAGGTGTAATTCGGCCAAGCTTGCCGGGGACTCTTAAGCTGCGTCGCTATTCTGCTCTCTATAAAGTTGTTTCTATAATTTGTACTTCGTACTTCCCCGTGATATGTTTATCACGAGGGCGACTGCAGCGCCGCATAGCTTTATTGGTTGACTTCTCTCAAAACATGTAATACAATTTAGGGGGCGAGATTGCAGTAGTATTAAACTTTTGCAATGCATCAAATATAAATCGTAACAAGTATTTACTTTAATAAAAATATGCGTACACTTAAAATGGGCTTACATTGCAATACTCGTCAGTGTTAATCTGAAATAATTTCATGCTACTCTGAAAGCTAATATGTGCGACTCGCCCATACACTTATATTTCATTGCATAATTTTAACAGATAATACAATATGTATAAAATATCAAACCTGATGTCCGTACTGTCGCAATATTTACATTTTTTTGTGAAGAGTTGTTTGTGGTCGAGGTCGCGCGGCGGGGAGGTGACTGCAGACAAAATCAATCAAATATAACAAGTCGCTTGGCGCAACAGTCCACTAGCATAACAGTACGCACGGCATTCGGACCAACCACGTGGCTTCACCGAGACTGCGCTCTGCCAACTCTCGGTATCTTATGAGCTGTCAACTTTTATATAGTAAAAACAATTGCCATTCATTTATAATTTAAGTTTAAAGAGCAATAGCAGGGTATCAGTTACATTACCCTTTTAATTCGAAGCCAAGCATGAAGTATTTCTTTATACTGTATGGAAATGCCGAATTGTAATAAACAAATAGGTACAGATGCTTCGATTGCAAGTAATTTAATTAATAACTGTGTTAATGCTAATGTATCTTAATGTGTTATTTGCCACTATTAATTTTGTTAAGCTCTTAGGCATAATATGGATGAAATAATAATAAAACATAAATTCGCTTGCTATTGTTGATCAGTTAGCAACATTGTTGAATACTGCCGTGTAGCCAGTTTTTAGGAAACTGTAGGTAGTCCAATGCGATAGATTCTGGCTTCAGAACCCATAACAATTGATAACACTCGCAGGGCTCGAACCTGCAGTGGCTTGCCAAAATTACATGATTATTGATTACTGAAGTCAACATTAATGAAATCATTATAATTAATTGGTCTTTAGCAAAGTTAACTCTAGCAGCATTGTCAAGCAAAAATGCTAAGGAAAATAACATTAATCCTTTAAGCGATTGTTAATTGTACTATTGTTTTCGGCCAGCGAAGAGGTCAATTTATATGTCAATAAAACAATATTCAATTAATTGACAAAAAACTTAGGTTGTTATGTTGAACTTCAATACTGCTTTGTTTTTTTAACTACCAATTAAAATTTACTTACATGGGTCTATCGAGTTCCAGTCTCTTTTCAGTGGGGAAGTAATGGCTTGTATCATGTGCCTGAAATCATTCTCGGCTGGTTTAGATTCCAATTTAGACACAGGCACACAGCTTATTAAAGGCTTTTCTGAACTAGAATACAAAATATACCATTAGACGAATGTTATACACTCCATATAACCTCAACCAGCCAACACTGGACATGCAACACTGTGACAGAAAATTACCAGTAAAAATATTACACGTGTTAAATTTTATTAATAAAATACATGTAAAGTACAAAAAATATGTATGTACACAAGAATAATAATAATTGATCGCCTTGTCAGGAATTTCCTTACAAAGTAACCCAATTTCATTACTCTTAAATGTATTAATAAAAATCATTGACTTCTTTCCCACACACTTTGAAAACAACCCTTGCCATACCAACTTTCTAAATAAATAAGCATTTCTTGCATGTACCTATGAATTCATATTTACCTAAGCCATTAAATTTAAGTAGAAAAAATTATAATTCTCGCCTGAAACACAGGGTACCCTAGTTCAGGCACATGTTTAACGTCACTATTTTGTATGAATGAAGTCTTTGTTTTGTATGAATGCAAGCATGCCACATGTTTTTTTGAATAAATTATGTTGTTATGTTATAATTTGTATAGTTTAACTTAAGAAGAGCAGACTATTTTATAAGCTACAGGGTATACACATGGAGAGGATTAGTTTCAGTCAATTAGAGTAACACAGGAAGCTCCCTAGACCATACCGCTACTATATTGATCTAGATTAAACGACCCAACGAAATCTCTCCATTTTTTGTATAAACTTGATACAGCAAGACCGCATTACAAAGTGATATTTTGTGGAGAATTGAATTATAATTGCAAATTTCTGTATGTATCACAGTATCACGACGTGTCCACTTTCAAAATAGATGTACTTACGGATTTCGTCGAAGGGCAACTGCGTTAAGCACCTCTGGAGTGCATGGAGGGCTTGAGTTTACTGAAAACATTTAATTTTGTTAATTTTGTGACTTACATGGACAAGAAGAGCAACCAACAGAGAGGAATGGAAGGTCTTAGGGGAGGCCTATGCCGGGAGGCAAGTCGACCGATGTCAATAAAAATACCAAATAACACTGCAAAAAAGGCGTGAACGCGACTTGATCGAAACATTCAAAATCATTAACGGATATTACGACTGTCCAGAACTAAGCGATCTCTTCGCTCGAAACTCAAACACGCGCACGAGAGGACACAACCTTAAACTAATAACAACAAAGCACAAAACAAATATCGGCAAAAACTTTATTGCAAACCGAATAGTAAAGGTTTGGAACAAATTACCCTCTGAAGTTGTGAACTCTACAAGTGTTAATCAATTTAAAAATAGACTAGACAAACTATGCTAACTGTGCTAAGTGAACTATTATTTAGACGTACCAGCATCAGCTGCCTGTCTAAAATGAAATAATAAATAATAAACATATATGACAAAGAACTTTATTATTATTATTTATTATGTTTAAATTAAGCATTTGACATTATTTGCTTTTTTCCCTAAAACTTGACAAGAAATGTAAAATTTTTAACATGAGGGCGAAATAAATGGCTATTTTATTTTATTTATTTAATTTTGTGACTTTACTAAGATGTTTCATCATTTCATTTAAAGGGAAATCTTCCTGTTATATTCATATGTGTCGTTTTCAATCAAAAGGTACCACATTGTCGCTTGCCACAAGAACGCTCTGACAGGTTATTCGTATAAAGATACAATCCAATTTCGTCCTTATGGTCAGCGACAATGTGGTACCTTTTGCTTGAAAACGTCACATATTACAAATCGGGGATCTGAACCGGTTTTTTGCAAGAACTTCGAAATATTATGTTTCGAATTATTTTATACTCGAAATGTAGGACTCGGTTGTGTTTTAAGTAGACTTCGTATTGTTAGATTGCCCAATTAGAAATGAAATAATTAACAAAGAACGAAAAAATACCGTTTTCGTTTCCATATAAAATATACCTGATCCCTGTTACAAATATGTTGTCAGGATTGTATATCGAATTTGGTAAAAAAAATTTATTAACAACTGGCATTAGGCCTGAAGGTCAAATTCATCATGCTTAGCGACCTTATTATAGAAAATAAGACAGTTTATTTATATCTTGTTATCATAATGCTGGTTATGTAAACTCAGTTATACAAGTTAGCTCTGGTAATCTTTCAATAAACATAGCACTCATCATGTTAGAAAGAGACATCACGAGAAATTAATATTTAAAAACCTGAAGATTACCAAAGCATATATTGTAAATACCTAATGTACAAAAAAAAATTACAAGCTATATAAAAGATGGCTCTTGCAAGCTTAGTACCTTCAGGTAGTGGAGGTGGTGGTGGAGGCGGCAGCATGTAGAAAGGCTTTTTCAAATGATATTGGGCGCGTGGTGGTAGGACTCCAGTTCTATAGAACTCTTGCACTTCAAACACTGAAGCATGGACATATTTGCACAGCGGTAATGTGCAAACTGTATTTTGATAATTGCGGCAAAAGGTATACACCCCCATTAACTGAGACAGGTCCCTTTGGTGCGCATATCTGCAGCCTACTCCAACACATGTGCCTCTAATGAAATCCCTACAAACAGTCACTTTTGGCGTTTCTGCGGCCTGGCTGTCATGCTCTTCATTTAATCTTAGTGAAGATTCTTCTGTTTCAGCTGCTGACAGTTCA
This sequence comes from Cydia strobilella, assembly GCF_947568885.1. NCBI lineage: Eukaryota > Metazoa > Arthropoda > Insecta > Lepidoptera > Tortricidae > Cydia > Cydia strobilella. Next base: position 8,170,024 of record NC_086068.1, on the reverse strand, counting down.
GCTGTTGACAGTTCAGCTGTTGACAGTTCAGCTGTTGACAGATCAGCTGTTGACAGATTTGGAGATTCTTGCCCACTTTCTTGGTCCGGGTAATCATTCTCAATAATTTCATTCTTTATAGGCACTGGCATAACAGGCAGCTTGTCAGGGGGTGGCGGTTCTAAAGGTAAAGGGGGATGGACAACTGGTTTCAAAGGGGAAGGTTGTTCCTCCTTTTCCATCGGCTGGCTATTGCTGGGAGGGCTCTCCGACGTATTTGGCTGCTCACAATTGCCGTTTGGCGGAGACTGACTTGATGATTCTGAACAATCAATTTTATATTTCAAGAACTTTTTCATATTTTTGAAATTGCACAGCGGTAATGTGCAAACTGTATTTTGATAATTGCGGCAAAAGGTATACACCCCCATTAACTGAGACAGGTCCCTTTGGTGCGCATATCTGCAGCCTACTCCAACACATGTGCCTCTAATGAAATCCCTACAAACAGTCACTTTTGGCGTTTCTGCGGCCTGGCTGTCATGCTCTTCATTTAATCTTAGTGAAGATTCTTCTGTTTCAGCTGCTGACAGTTCAGCTGTTGACAGTTCAGCTGTTGACAGTTCAGCTGTTGACAGATCAGCTGTTGACAGATTTGGAGATTCTTGCCCACTTTCTTGGTCCGGGTAATCATTCTCAATAATTTCATTCTTTATAGGCACTGGCATAACAGGCAGCTTGTCAGGGGGTGGCGGTTCTAAAGGTAAAGGGGGATGGACAACTGGTTTCAAAGGGGAAGGTTGTTCCTCCTTTTCCATCGGCTGGCTATTGCTGGGAGGGCTCTCCGACGTATTTGGCTGCTCACAATTGCCGTTTGGCGGAGACTGACTTGATGATTCTGAACAATCAATTTTATATTTCAAGAACTTTTTCATATTTTTGAAATTGGGCGATGGCCGAAATTTGATAAACTGTTCATCAACTCCGAGTCTCCGACAATTCTCAGGATCTGTTGAGACAAATTTATGATTAAACTAAATTGTAAATGCAAATTATTAAGAACTTTATATATTTATTTATTTATAATTTATTTAATAAATTTATTGTTATTATCATTAAAGACTTCATCAACAACTAAGGATGGTGTTACACTTCACCAAAAGTAGCTTTCAGTTACTAAAAAAATACATACAAGTATACAAGGTGGATTCTCTTAGTGGGTCAGTGAGGAAAATCCATCCTGTATATCACTAATACTATGTAATTTTTTTTCAGTATCCCATCATCAGATCCTGTGTATCCCTAGAACAGCATTTCCCAAACCCACTGGTGGGTCCAGAGTGAATTTATATGCATATGTGCCAAATGGTGAAGATTTTCAGGTGGGTTGCAGCCCAATAAACTGGAAACCCAGTGGTTTCCAAAGTTTATTGGGCGCCATGTTAAGGGCAGTCCCTAGAATACATTTTCAAACAAAAATAAAACAAAACTCCATGTGGTCCAGCTGTCTTTGAGAGATTGAGAATTAAACACCTTTTTCTTCAAAGTTTTGATGTTGGCAAACAAAAAATACATATTATATACATCAATAATAAAATAAGATAAAAAAACCTTTTATTCCTGGGTAATAAAATTTAAACCTAATTTACATCAATACACATTATAAAACAAAGTCCCAGCAACATCTGTCTGTATGTTCAGGATAAATTCAAAAACGACAGAACAGATTTTCATGCGGTTTTCACCTTTGAGTAGAGTGATTCTTGAGGAAGGTTTAGGTGTATAATTTGTTAAGGTTCTCTGTGAATCGGTTGAACAACCCGTGCGAAGCCAGGGCAGGTAGCTAGTAGTAAACAAATCTTTAACAATGAGGGTGGCGGGGACAATCAGTAGCTTAAGGGGATGAAACCTTTCTAGACCATTTGCATTAGCAGTAAAGACATAATTCTAATGGTGAATAACAAAATACCAGTTATCTGTCAATTTGTCATTTTTAGTGTTCCGTGCAAAACTTTGTTTTGACAAACGGAACACTTATGGGATCACTTCGGTCTTGCAAATCAGTTAAATGCGTTTTTCTCAGAGACTATTTGATGTAGATACCTAAAATTTGAAACAGTTATAACAATTACCACCACTAATATTTACACTAGACTCTGACCACATATTTGTACCTCTACTCTGACCACATACCTATAAGTACTTGACATAGCACTTGGCATTGGCATGAAAACTTAGCATGGTCAGACTACTGCACTGATTTCAAAATTTTGTAGGCAGCAAAGTTAATATACCTTATATTATATTCATAATCATGAACTATATATTTTAAACATCGGTTAAATTACTGTTAATTTCTAACAATTTAAATATTTAAGCAGAAGCAAGATAACTACAAGTATAAACCACCTACCTAAGTCAGAGGTTATGTAAGGTCACTTTAATAACTAATTCCACATATATGATTATTCCATCTTTGCAGGCATGATAAAACATTAACTACAATCAATTTAAAATTTTATCTGGATTTTTTTAGTAGGTAACCACTGTAACCAGTAAAAATGGTTTTGGTAAAGCAAATGCTTTCTGGCAAAAGTTAAAAAGGAAACGATTTCAGTCATAGAAAATGCGACTAAATCCGGCAAGATGAGCAAAGTCAGCAAAAGATACTATGTAATGACACTGTGGGAACGAGAAAGTACCTACATACAGAAATCGCAAAAATCCATTGTCCTGACTAGACAGACTTCTAAAAATTACACAATATTAAGACATTTTAATAAAAAAAATACCTTAGAAATGTTGCTGAACTCAAACACGTTTCATTTACATTCAAAATAAAAGTATATAACCTAGATAAATAGCCAATGAAGGCGACTAACCTAACAACTGACCTAGAGTTACAGAATGAATTCGCACTGGCCGAGTACGTGGACAGTAAGACTTTTTGGAAAAGCAAGAAGTAAATAAATGCCACATGCTGATTACTTAAATGAGGACTGAATTAAATGTTGTACGAACCTGTCTGTGTATCCTGCATTTAATTTCACTTCACTTGTTTCCTCTATAAAGACCATAAACTCATCCGCTACTTAGCTTAGGGGAATGTAGACTAGAAATTATTAAATTTTTCCAATTATCTCCAGTAACAAGAACAAAATAATGCGCATTAAGATTATCTTCTTCCTCTGCTCGTCGAGTAAAACCACGAAGCTGAACCAACCATCGCACAACACAATAACAAACAAAATGGCCGATTCAATTCACAGGATCAGAATCAGTAAGGGCGGGAGGTTAGAAAAAGACCACTGCAGACTGCAGACAGAGACATGCCAGACAGCCTAACGAATGGCTTGGCGAGATCTTGTTTTGGGTCTTGCTTGACACAGTATAAATATATATATAGCCAGTACCTTCGCTATATAGCTATACATGAGCTATACTATAAAAACCGTCCAAGTGCGAGTCGGACTCGGGCACTATTACGCAAAAAACGGAAAAAAAAATCACGTATATTGGAGCCCCACTTAAATATTTATTTTATTCTGTATTCTGTTTTTAGTATTTGTTGTTATAGCGGCAACAGAAGTACACCATCTGTGAAAATTTCAACTGTCTAGCTATCACGGTTCATGAGACACAGCCTGTTGAAAGACAGACAGACAGCGGAGTCTTAGTAATCGGGTCCCGTTTTACCCCTTTGAGTACGAAACCCTAAGAATGTGCTAACAATAGACATATGGCAACCGCGTCGTTTATTTATAAAAATATGGAAGTAGAAAAGCCAGATTTGTAGCCCACCATAAACCATACTAAACTTACGGTGGGGAATAAAAAAAAAGTGAAACAGTAAGGCCAAACAATAACAGCGCTTTCTCTGCTACTCCTCCTGAAAGATACATAAGACTATCCCCCCCCCCCCTGATGACCGATCCAGTTATACTAGATTCATAATTTTTCAAAATAATGTCATGTTTTAATTTTAAGATTAAAGCATGGCAATATTGTATTTTTTTTGTTATTTTCAGCGTTTATTAAAAAATTTGCCCATTCAAACAAATTTTTTTTGCTAGTAGCTACACCATGTCTGGGTTTATGTTTCACACATGTTTCACATGTTACCTATAATGTTATTTTGTATAGTATGTATTGTCATTGTCAAAGGACTGTCTCATTTCAAACATAAAAATCATACAATGTTTGTCTTACACTAGTACTAGCACCCAAAAGAAAAAGATGAATATAGGTTTTTTTGTTATTATTTACTGTCAGTCAATTATGTAAGTCAATTTCCAGCGTTCTCGCGTTCGCAGCTTCGCGCACGAGTCTGGAGGGCCCTTTACGTATACATTTGACGTTCCCCTCCCCCGCAAAAATTGGCAGACTTTTTTGTACAGCAAATTACAGACGTGGCGTCTCCGTTGGCTATATCCTCCTAGGTTGTAAGTACATGAATTATGGATGGTATAGAAAGGATGCCAATCTCTTATGGCAGAATTGTTGCAAAAGAGACCGCTTTCATCTTTAAATAATAGTTCCTTATCTCTCCGGTGGCGCTGGTTAGGCTCTGGGACATGAGTATAACATGAACCATATAAGGCAACAAATAACCCGACCTATATACGTAGGTTGTTTTTGTTTGTATTTCGGTGTATGGTGGCGCCGCCTAATTACTGTTTTTTGATGGACACTTTTCGTACATAGAGATTTGGCTCCTTTATATAGTCTCCATGACATGAATGCAATAAAAAATGTTTAGGTATGACAAAATACGGCGCCCTTTTTAAATGCTGCGCCTTATATAGTCTCCATCACGAAAAAAATAAAAACTTAAAGGCGGCAAGACGAGTTTTAAAAAGTCTTTTGTAAAATTATTAATTTTATATTTAATTAACTCGTGTCTTTCAGTTATTTGTGTTTTAAAATACTAGTAAATTATTAACTTTCTACTGGTTTTTCATAAATTTGAAGCGGTCCCGACTGTTACAGTCGGGATCCGAAACCAATGTCCCTCAATAGAGATAATGGCGCAAATGAAGCTACAAATCGCGTAAATAGCTCAGAGATATGCCTACAAAATGATTCCATGGATTTAATACAACGTGATATGGACTGCGATTTAGAGGAAATTACGCCTGATAATGGTGAACCGAATTCATCAGATGGCCTAGGGTCACCTAAGGTCAAGGTTAAAAAGCTTAAGGCGAGACAGTTTCCTAAGGTTAGTACTGATACAGATATGAGTGTCATGACGACAGATCATTCCTATGCTGCTAAGAGGAAGGAGAAGGACGATGAATGGACATTAGTTACCAAAAATCCAAAACGCCGTTATGTGTTTAACCCAGACTTACCCGTGGGCACAGAAATAAGCATTACTTGCAAAGATAAGATGCCGAAACAATTTGCGCTAGCGAGGCTATTCAAAAGTCATGATATTCTAGGTATCATTAGAGTCAGGTACGTTAATTCATATAAGGTGCTTGTCCAATTTGATAATGAAACCAGCGCTGAGCGCCTTATTTCCAAGGTTGTTATACTCGAGGAGTTGGGCTGGCAGTGCCAAAAAACATACGAGGTTGGTGTTTCTTATGGTATTATAAAAGATGTGGATTTAGATTTAAATGAAAAAGATATGATAGAAAGTATGACATGCGGTGTAGAAATAGTTTCAGTAAAAAGATTAAGTAGAAAAGGTTCAGATGAATCAGGATGGAAGGACAGTGAGACCGTACGTGTATGTTTCAAAGGCCCCATATTACCACCTTACGTTTATATACATGAAATGCGAGTAAAGGTTGAACCATACCTATTTCCGGTATCACAGTGTGCCAATTGCTGGCGATATGGACATACAAAGAAAACGTGTTCTAAAAAATGTAATGTACTTGTCCTAAGTGTGAAGGACATGAATTGCGAAACAACTGTATTCACATGTCGCAATTGCTCAGGAAATCACATGGCTCTAGACAAAATTTGTCCGTACTACCAAAAAGAAAGAAACATATGGAAGATTATGGCTGAATTTAACTGTACGTATAAAAAGGCGTTGAATAAATACGAACCAGGTTCTAGCAGCCCGCCAGCCCCGGCGGCATCATTGTATCAGGAAAACTTTCCTCCGACGCTTAGGACAACTGAGACGACGTCAGTGGCTGAAACATCAACAGTGGAGTCTGCGATAATCGAACCAGCATATGCAAAAATAGTGACGACCCAAGCTGTAGTTCGTAGTCATAGTGATGCCCCAGGTAAAAAGTATAATGTATCATCACATAAAAAGACAAGCCGTACTAAACCTAATACACACAGAAAGCCTGAAGTGAGAGAAAAAGATGACAGTATATCTGATAAAAACTTATCAAATATGGAAACTGATGACAATGACGTTCTACCAGAAATAACGAGCGAACCCAAGGAAGTAAGTGAAAATAAACTAAAATTTAGTTCATTAATTGATAAGTTAAAAGATATCATATTCATGAAAAACTTGACGATTGTTGAAAAAATAAAATTGGGAGTTCAAACTGGATTAGAATTACTTTTATCTTTTGTTATGAAGAAATATACTTGACATGTCCTGCTTAAAATCCTTTTTTAACGCCACAGATGGCTAGCAACTTAAAGCAGTGCAGACTTAACATGTTGCAATGGAACGCGCAAAGTATTAGACCAAAGTTAGTATCGTTTGAGAATCTACTTATTCAGGAGAAGATCCATATAGCGGCTCTTAGTGAAACATGGTTACATACAGACTGTTATTTTCGCATTAGTAATTATAATATATATAGGGCGGACAGATCGGATGGATATGGTGGTGTTGCAATCCTTACGCATAAATCGATCAAGTCTGAGCATTGTCGTGTTCAACACCCTAATCCTGGTGTACAAGTCGTTTACGTTAAAGTGTTTAATTGTGATGAAATTAAAAACGTGATTTCAATTTACTGTCCGTCTTCCGTAGTGACTCAGCAGAGTGATTGGGATTTTTCAATCGTGCAACATAACGTGATTATCATGGGCGACTTTAATGGCCATCACACCAACTGGTCATATAAAACGGATACTCGCGGAACTCAAATATATGATTCTCTTGTGGACTGTAATCTAGTTTCTCTTAATGATCATAGACACACAAGAGTGCGCCTAGTCAATGGATTGTTACAGGAGTCGTCTCCAGATATTTCTATAGTATCTACTGATATTTATTTTGCATTTAATTGGAACGTTATGAAAGAATCACTAGGAAGTGATCACCTTATTATAAAGATTTCTACATATTTAAATTCTTGTGCTGAGTCTGTACCAAGGAGAAACTATAAAGGGGCTCAATGGAATGAGTACAGAATGTGTTTAGAAAATAAGTTCGCTGATTTGTCTTTGCCTGAGGCTTCTCAAGAATCATATAATTGCTTTCTAAGTATTATAAATGCAGCTGCTGATCTTTTCATACCATATATTAAAATTAACAATAAGCCAGCAAAAAATTTCCAACCAAAACCGTACTGGAACCAGGCTTTATCCAAAGCCGTTGCCGAAAGACGTTTAGCTCTCTCATTGTTCAGACGAAATCCTACACCACAAAATCTTGAGGAACTTCAGGCTAAGATAAGAGGCACTCAGAGACTTATTAGAACGCGTAGAAACGAAAGTTGGCAACAATTCTGTAACTCTATAAGCGAGTCCTCATCAGCCTCTGAAGTTTGGTCTCGTATGAAATGGGTAAAGGGCTATAGGTCTTCTCGGCCTCATGTTAGTGTAGAGAAAGCTCATAATCTTCTTTGTTCTCTCACGCCAGATTATGTGTCTCCGTCGACGCCAGTGATTGAGTCGGGTAGCACGGTTATAGACGAACCATTTACATTATATGAATTAGATTCTTGCATTAAACCGAAAGATACTGCTCCGGGAGGAAAACTCTTATTATTAACATTGTACAATGATTTCTAGTCCTTAGGTTTTGTCCCTACTCAGTGGAGAGAAATTAGTGTAGTCCCGATACCTAAACCCGGAAGAGTCCTCTGACTCTGCTCTCCAACCAATCTCTTTAATTTCATGTCTGTGTAAAATATTTCATTCTATGATCAATAGGAGATTGGAATGGTTCATAGAAAAAAGATGTATGTTTTCCGAGGAAACTGTTGGTTTTAGAAAGTGTCGATCATCTTTGGATAATTTAAGTAGCTTAGTTAGTCGGATTCAGACCGGATTTTCAAAAAATATGATCACTTTGGGGAGTTTCATAGATATTGAGAATGCTTATAATAATGTAAATGTTCCCATTTTAATTGAAATACTTGACAGGCTACGAGTTGGACATCACATTTGTCGATATCTATGGAATTTCTTAAGGGAAAGATATCTCACAATACAAACTGATACATCTATGTTAAGAAGATCAACTGGTCGTGGGTTGGCTCATGGAGATCCTACTTCGCCATTGCTTTTTAATGTTTACTTTCAGATGTTTAATTTTCACAATATGCAGATGATTATATTTTATATGTTACAAAGAAGTCTATAGAGGAGGCTGAGGATGTATTACAAAAGTCCCTTAATGTATTTAACAAATGTTTGAATAATCTCGGTCTTGAAATATCTACATCTAAAACTAAGTTATGCGTGTTTAAAAAAGGTATTAATAGAAAACCTGTAAGCATCAAAATTAATGATAAAAAAATAGAGTTAGTCGAGTGTGTTAAGTATTTAGGAATGTGGTTGGATCGATCTCATAGGTGGGAAAAACATATTAACGAATTGGCTCAAAAGATTCAGAAATATTCCAATGTTTTAAAAGTTCTAGTTGGACCGAGATGGGGTGTCCACCCAAAACATCTCAGGAGATTATACTTTGCTATAATTCGTAGTCGAATAGATTATGCGTCTTTTCTATACGATGATAGTTGCGATTCGCATTTGTACAAACTCGATAAAATTCAAAATCAGTCATTGAGGACTATCGGCGGTTTTATTGTCTACTCCTATACACGCAATGGAATGTGAACTGTGTGTACAACCGTTGCACATTCGTCGCGTCTATTTGGCATCCAAGTTTTGGCTAAAATCTAGATCTTTTGAAAACAACTCAACTATCAAACTCTTAGATGGATTAAATAATGAGTTACAAGTTCGAGACACTTTGCGCAATAAAAAACCTCTTCTTCTTACCATTCATAATATGTATAAGTTAACAACTATGTATTCCAGTAAAGTATTGGAAATGTTTACCTTGGACCAATGGGTAAATCATATAGATGTTTCTAAATCTATTAAGTTAAACATTACTTCTATTAACAAATCTAAGCGCGAGTATGACAAAGTTTCCCTAAGAACTACTGTAAACGCTTTTTTACGTATCAATTACTCTGGATTTTATTGTATATATACCGACGGTTCCAAGGAAAAAAACTCCTTAGGTGCCGCAATTTATGACCCTCAATCGAACGTATCGGTTAAATTACATATAAAATATGACATGTGTATAATGCACACCGAGTTGGTTGCCATTGCTGAGGCCTTATCCTACATCCAATCCCTAGATTGCAATTACATAGTCATTCTGTCAGATTCTAAAAGTGCCCTGCAACATATTGCTCGGTGTACCACGAACACTCGATGTCTCCCGGTTGCCTATTCCATTTTGAATCTCATTGACAAATTAAAATCGCAAGATAAGATAATTCTGCAATGGATTCCATCTCATTTAGGTATAGCCGGTAATGAAGTAGTCGATTCCATATCCAGGCTGGCTTGTCATGGTGGAGTAGAATGTAATATCTTACCTTTTAATACGGATTGTATCATTTTAGCCAAACAGAGAACCTATTCTTTATGGAAAGAATACTTTGATAACAGATCAACAGAAAAGGGTATTTGGTACAAGACGATCCAACCTCATCCTCTAATGACACCGTGGATTGATTGTTTTCTTAATAGACGTGACATTGTATTGATGATGAGACTACGTTCTGGACATATCCTATTGAACCAATTCGGTTATTTAATGAAGAAAGTTCCTTCTCCTAATTGTGATGAATGTGATGTAGTAGAAGACGTGTACCATGTTATAATGGAATGTGTCCGGAATGAAGCTGCTCGGATACAACTGGCTTTTTCAAGCCATAATACTATGTTTGATGTCGGGGGCTGCAATAGCGTTCTGGCTGCTCCTTTGTCAGACTCCGCCATGGCGCTACTGCAGCTTGTACGAAAGGCTATTGTTAATAGATTAAGTTAATTATAAGAACATTGTATTGCTGTTTTCTATGGAGCGACATGTTCACCTCGGTGACAAGCTCTTAAATAAAGAGAAAAGAAAAAAAATATAGTCTCCATGGCTGCGCCCTTAATGGGGTTGGCAACTGTCAAAGGTTTTATTTTTTTTATTTTTTATTTATTTAATAAAATACAGAGTATTCATACAATAATCATAGCCCCGCAAAACTCAATAATGAGTTTGACTGTGGGGTCATCAGTCTCTAGTTACATATGTACTTAACTTAATTTTATAGTAGTGCAATTACTACAAAATATTGAGGTAGTGTATTTTTAACATAGATTTAAATTTAGACTTCTTATTTTCACATCTTATGGCTTCGGGCAAACTATTAAGCAAATATGGTATTCTTTTCCTAAGGGTTCTATCGCCGTAGCTTGCCCCTTTTTCTATGAGATTTGACTAAAAGGGCTGGCATCCAGGGCAATAAAAAAAAAGCAAAAATTTGACAATTCTAGGGATTGACAGGACAAGCTATGCTGGCGCCATCTGCTAATGAGGGCTAACGCGTATGAATTCGCCGCTAGGGGCGCTAGTGTAGATGGTGGTCTTTTCCATAGTTCGAAATGTCAAATGTCAGTTGTCACTTCAATGACTGACAGCTGTTCTTTAGTCTTTTGGACCACCATCAACAGAGGCGCCAACTGTGAGCAAAAAAACGATAGCCCTCATTATTTCGACCGGCCAACCCCATTGGAGGATTAAATAGGTATAGTTGGTCAAGCAAATCTTGTCAGTAGAAAAAGAAGGGTTATCGTCCCATAGAGAATTTTAATTTCGCGCCTTTTTCTACTGACAAGATTTGCTTGAACAACTTATAAATCGAATAAATTCTTTATTTATGTTTTTGATCAACTTCCAAGAAAGTGGGTCTCAATCCGTAGGTATCGTGGTTTTTACGGTCCCGTTTTTACCTTATGGGTACAAAGACTCCACTGTCCATCTGTCAGTCTGTCTGTGTGTCACCAGGCTGTGTCTCGTGAACCGTGATCTAGCTATTACGGTTCATGAAATACAGTTAAATTTTCACAGATGATGTATTTATTTCTGTTTGCGCTATAACAACAAATACTAAAAAGTACGGAACCCTCGGTGGACGAATCCGACTCGCACTTGTTCGGTTTTTATTTTTTACGTAATGTCCCCGATTTCTCGAAGACGCTGAACGTTTTTAAAATTTTCCCTTTATGTTTGTAAAGTAGTTTCGTAGTTGGTTGCATAATAATGTATATGAACCTTAGTATGAACTTTTTAAATATTATTAGCAATAGCTGTAGCTGCAAAGTGTATTCTGATTGTAAATTGTAATAACAGTTGTTATGGATATACCTACTAAATGCTTGTATATAATAACTACGTAGGTATGTCTTGTTTTATTTTTTTACCTTTTTCGAGGTAAAACTAAAATAAAACAATGTTAGGAAGCCATTAAGACTACAAAATATTTTTGGTCAACTTTTAGGACCGAATGGGTATAATATAAATGGGTCGGACGAGTAGGTATAAAGTTATAAAACTTATAAATGTTATAATTACCAGTGACGGCTCGGCGGCGACGAGTGCCAATAGTAGAGGGTGAACTTTTGATCTGTGAAGGCCCAGCGTCGCCAGGTTTCGTCGCAGCCGTCGCGGAGGCCGTCCGACGGGTTCGTACAGCCTTAGTTTTAGAGGCAACTCGCACCATGCCTGCTGCAGAAAAAAAAAACTTGTACCTGCGTAGGTAAAGGAAATTTCAATACCATTTCGAGTACTTTATCACAGTAACAATAATATGAATGAGCTCCCTAGCGACTTTAATGTTGATATAGTATGGTGATGATAATCTTCTCAAATGATTTTTACGCCTAAGACCTTATAGTCTGTTAAAAAAAAGCCATTATTTCTTTTTTTAGGCGCAAAGGCCGACCGCTAGCACAAAAGAAACAATGGTTTTTTCACCTCAGCTGCTCGAACAAGCCTACTTTCGTCACTCCCTGGAGTGAGGAAAGTGCGACTTTCCTCACTCCAGGGAGTAAAACAATGTAGCTTTTTAATTTAGTGAAGGCCATGAACTTCATACTACGGTACGGTACGGTACGGTACGGTACGGTACGGTACGGTACGAACCGGTCCGGTCCGGTCCGGTCTCGTATCGTATCGTATCGTATCGTATCGTATCGTACATATTATAATACTTTTTTTTCTGTTTATTCTGTGTAATTCGAAATACATTTTAACCTTTAATATGTTCTCACTACTGAGGTGAAAGATTATGTGTGCAACACGAGAGCAAAGTTATTTTACATCTCGTGTTTTTGAGTCCCTCGCTACGCTCAAGATTCTACCTTAGAATCTTTAGCTTTCTCGGGACTCAAAATAAACACTCGCAAGAAAAATCAACTTTCCTCTCTTGTTGCACAAATAACTATTGTTGAATATATTAGGGTCTTAGGCGTAAAAATAATTTGAGAAAATTCATACTATAGTGTCTATAGTCACTGTGGTAAGGTACGAAATGGGGTTTTTAGAATTGTGAAAAAAAAAATGAGTATTAGTAGCCTGTAGAAAGACAAGTACAGTCAGCGATAAAAGCTTGGACCGAAAATGATTTTTTTGCCAGAACTTACTTAGCATACGGATTTTTTTTGTCTTACCCCTCATAAAAAACTCTTCAATCTTATCCCAACGTACCCTAACTATGTTTGTACGGGTGGTCAAATCTTGCAAGTTAAATTTGACCCACTTCCCGACTTAGTGAACATATGACCTATGTCTACAATTCCTATGTTTGCCTATGCCAAAGGGAAGACTTTTAGCGATAACCACGCGATAACTCATAAACGGCTTAACTGATCAAGTTTGTTTTAATTGTATTTGAATGAAAAAAATCATAAAAAATAGTGCTTAATAAACACATTCAAATACAATTAAAACATAGACCTGTACCGCTGGCTATATTTTGACCCCTAGGTTATAAAAATATTAGTCAATTCTGTTTTCGCTTATGAATACTTTGTTAAGATGTAAATCTTACATTTTGTTTTGTGTCATATATATAATTTGCTTTTTTAGTAATTTGTTAATTTGTGGTAATTATTTTTTATTTTGAATTATTTTGGAGAAAAAAATATTCGTGAGAAAACATGTAACTGTGTTACATTTAGGATAGTGTTTTTAGTGTGAAAACATAGTTTGTGTCAATTACTTCCAATGCAATCTGATACTGTCATAATATTCTAAATGACACAAAAAAATTTAAAGTAAAAAAAAATACTTAGGTCGAATTTAATCGTTTAAATAGGTCCATTAAATGATTTTGTGTCTTATTAAGGCATAGCTTCATAAGATATTTGATGATTTTTTTGTATCAGGCTGTCACCGTTACAAAAGAATATTAAAGATATTAGAGTTTACATCTTATTAATTTGAAATGCAGGATAAATAAGATATATGAATTTGTGTCACTTGCATCCACTGCATAAACAAATATTGCGTTCAAACGAAGCTCACGGGCGCTCTGAATGGGAAACGGAGGCCGTGCAGGGTGGGGCCGCGGCGTAACCTTGCCGTACGCAACGCATGTTTACTTCGCCTGTGCGCCAAATTAACGCAACTTATTCAAAGAAGTTATACTACTACAAGCAAATAATGCTTCGAATTATCTTTTACCTATTTAAAACTTACAGATATTGTACAATGTCACCATTTTGCAAAAGAACTGTAAGTACATGTTTGATTTGCGAGCGAGCTGGCAACATTGCGCAGGGAAAGCTTAAAAATATCGCGTTTACGTGAACGCCACATACATTTGTGACAGTGATAGGGAAAAGGTACCACTAAAGTAAAATTTGGTTATTAATACCGTGACTTTCTTTCATTCTTTGATAAAATTCTACTTTGATAAAAAAATAGTTATTTATGCAACAAGTGCGGAAATCATTTTTACGCACGTGTATCATCTATGCATTGTGCGAGTAAATAAAAAAACATATCATGGCAAATAAGTTTAATTATTAAAAGGAGTGTTTTAAATCGACACGAGTTGCGAATTACCTATTCGCACGTGTATCGTACAACGTTTTACAGTACATATGGCCCTTTAAACTTTCGACATATGCACGAAAAGTGCTCTTTTCCGAACTAGTGCAAGAAAGTAGCACCATATGTACTGTAAAAAAAATTGAAAACAAAAAGCACTATTGCGGAAAAGTACTACTTTCCGCATGATATGGCTCCGTAGGAAACGCACTTTTCGAGCACATGCATTGTAAAAAAAAATTATAGGGCTGTATCTCGTAAACCATGCGTCGTAGCGCAAAAATAATAAAATTTTCGTTTCCCTTTATGTAACCCTAAAGTAATATATGAAAAATACAATGAAAAAAAATCTTTATAGGGCTGTATCTCCTAAACCGTGCATCGTAGCGCAAAAATAATCAAATTTTCGCTCCCCTTTAAGAAGCCCCTAATTAAGATTTAAAAACGCAAAAAAGAAAAAAAAATCTTTATAGGGCTGTATCTCCTAAACCGTGCGTCGTAGCGCAAAAATAATCAACGTTTCGGTCCCCTTTATGTAACCATTAATTTATATTTAAAAAAAAAACCCAAAAAAACAGAAAAAATCTTTATAGGGCTATATCTCCTAAACCGTTGTAGCGCAAAAATAATCAAATTTTCGTTCCCCTCTATGGAACCCCAAAGTAATATACAAATAACACAATAAAAAAAATCAAAAAAAACTTTAAAGGGCTGCATCTCCTAAGCCGTGCATCGTAGCGCAAAAATAATCAAATTTTCGTTCCCCTTTAAGAAACCCTTAATTAATACTAAAAAAAAAAAACAAAAAAAAACAGGAAAGAAATCTTTATAGAGCCATATCTCCTAAACCGTGCGTGGTAGCGCAAAAATAATTAAAATTTTCGTTCCCCTTCATGGAACCCCAAAGTAATATACAAAAAACACAATGAAAAATAAAAACGAAAATTTTTTTTATAGGGCTGTATCTCCTAAACCATGCGTCGTAGCGCAAAAATAATAAAAGTTTCGTTCCCCTTTATGAAACCCCAAAGTAATATATAAAAAACACAATGAAAAGAAGAAAAAAAATAACAAAAAAACTTTATAGGGCTGTATCTCCTAAACCGTGCATTGTAGCGCAAAAATAATCAATATCCGTTCCCCTTTAAGAATGCCCTAATTAAGATTTAAAAACGCAAAAAAAGAAAAAGGAAAAAATCTATATAGGGTTGTATCTCCTAAACCGTGCGTCGTAGCGCAAAAATAATTAACTTTTCGGTCCCCTTTATGTAACCATTAATTTATACAAAAAAAACGCAAAAAAAAAAAAACAATAGGGCTGGATCTCCTAAACCATGCGGCGTAGCGCAAAAAAAATAAAATTTCGGTCCCCTTTATGAAACCCCAAAGTAATATACAAAAAACAATGAAAAAAAAGAAAAAAAATGTCTTAAAAAGACCCGTAGGGGTCGGATCAAAAACTAAGTCATTAAGTCCGACTCACGCTTGACTGCACATTACGAATAGGTTTTCCGGTAATCTATAGGTAAAGATCTATTTGTGTACTTTTTTCAAAATTTTTGACCCAGTAGTTTCAGTAGGTGGTCATTTTTTGCCTATTTTCTTGAATAACTTCTAAACTATTAATCTTAAAATTATAAAAAAAAAATTTGAGATCCCCACAATAAGCTCTTTCATATGATATGTAACACGATATAGTTTGACAAACTTTATTTATTAATTTTCTCATTTACCCCCATTACAAATTATTTTTAAACACGGGGGCCTGTTTAAAAATAATTTGTTTACGTTACATGTCCATCTTTGGGTCACAAACTTACATACTTGTACCAAATTTCAACCTTATTGGTCCAGTAGTTTCAGACAGACAGACAGACGTACGAGTGATCCTATAAATAAGGGTTCCGTTTTTTCCTTTTGAGGTACGGAACCCTAAAAAACGCAAAAAAAAACAAAAAAATCTTTATAGGGCTGTATCTCCTAAACCGTGCGTCGTAGCGCAAAAATAATCAAATTTGCGTTCCTCTTTATTTAACCCTTAATTTATATTTAAAAAAAAAACGCAAAAAACATTACATATAAATTATTACAATGGGCAATTCCTGTTGTTCAATGAGAAGTAACAATACTAGGGGTACCGTTTACCTGAGGTGGTTGATAGGTGATGAATGCGTTTTGTGTTAAGTGTCATTTTGTATGGGATTTTGAGTTTCCAATAAAATTTTCACTAGGTTTTCTGTTTGAAATTAGTACTAAATGTTGTATCAGTTTTTGTCCAAAATGGATTTAGGTAAATTTTGCGAGCTTTCACTAAACTGCTGTAACTCGGAAACTTAGAATCCACAAAGGGGACTTTACTAAATTTTGACACATATTACTTAGATTTTTTTTTTTATGTGATATTCAGCAAACGAGCAGACGAGCCGCCTGATGGGAAGCAGTCATCGTCGCCCATGGGCGTAAGCAACATCACAGGAGCCACTTAAGCATTGCCGACCCTTGAGAACCCTAAATACCCGCTTCTTGAAGAATCCCATGTAGCACAAAGGAAATACCATTTATTAGATTTTTTTATATTGAT
The DNA here is from genome assembly GCF_947568885.1 of Cydia strobilella. Classification (NCBI taxonomy): domain Eukaryota; kingdom Metazoa; phylum Arthropoda; class Insecta; order Lepidoptera; family Tortricidae; genus Cydia; species Cydia strobilella. Next base: position 8,153,171 of record NC_086068.1, on the reverse strand, counting down.
AAAAATAATGTTATCCGTTGGAGTTGGAGACGTCCTGAAACGAAAGCGTTCAATTCATGTTATGTTGTGGGGGCTTGGCTAACGATAATCGCAAGCCATAATTTTGTAACATACTAATATACCAGGTGGGGCCTGTAACACGACCAAAATAATTAAAACATAATATTCTACTCATCAAACGATGACACTTTTATTCAATAACTTTCAAATATATAGGTATTATAAAGTCTTGTATTTAATGTACATCATCATAATTGTAATCTATATTGCTTGCCACGCTTAAACATTACAAAAATCACAATAAATTGCGTCTTAAAATAAACTTAAAAAGTCTACTAAAAATCGAAACAAAAGTAATTTTTAAAAGTCGCTGATGTGATATTCTCAATCAAAAGGTAGGTACCACTTTGTCGTTTACCATGAAGACGAAATTTGATTATATCTTTATACAAATAACCTGTCAGAGAGTCCTCGACAAAGTGGTCAGTATGAGGAGTGCAGCCTATAGTTTATTTTTAATTATATTTACATACCTACTCCCACACTACGGTAAGATTGGTAAGGTTGATAAGACAATGTAATTATGCCTCCGAAATGAAATAAATACACTGTATCGCAAAACTAAGTGGCGAGACAGCTCATAATGCCATCTCTTTCACTCTTGGTCGGTCTTAACAAGGGTAAAGGAGATAGTATTAAGATATAGATAGATTATTTGCCGCCAGCTAATATTGCGGCAAGTATAATAAGCACCCCACCCGCGTAGGTACCCTTCCCCGCGCACGCCCTTCTTGCTCAAATGAGTTTTATTTTGCCAGATAGTAAAAAAACCGTATATCAAAATGACCCAAATTTTGAATGATGTCTCAATGTGGTATTATAATATTGTAGACGTAAACTTAATAATATGATTTTTTTTTGTGGCAGATACAGGTTGTTAATTAGAAAAAATTTTTTTTTAATAAAAGCGGTGGATGAATTTGACAGATTTGTTTGAATAACATATAACAATGTTCTGTAAAGTACAACACTTCATTTACTGACTATAATATTATTTTAGGCGTTTTAGGATCAATATTAGGTATTTATTAAATTCCATTATACCCGTGGATGAAAATGACACAAAATGCGTGTGTATGTCGGAAGCCACTTTGCCTTTACAGGGAAACAAAGAATTTCGTCACTAATATTTTTTTTACAGAATGCTGAATGAAATACCTAAATTTCTACCTAAGCAAATACCTAGGATGACACAAAATATTATTTTTAGGTTTAGTATATGGTCTGGAAACTATATATAAAAAATAAGCAACATTAATATTCTTATAACCTCAGAAGTTATTGGTACAGGTCTACAAGTGTGGAGTGAAACGAAACGGTTTTTTTTTCGTAATGTTCGTACACGACTTCTCACGAATAAGTAGTCCGTCTCTTTCGGATGCAGTGCAAGTAAAAAAGATGCAAGAGTATTCAACGTACTCAAGATATGGTTGTTTCTCTCATACATTTCGTGAACGTGAATGTCATATCTGACAGCCGTGGCTGGCCTGCCTGCCTGCCATTTTGTAATGTTAACTAATGTTATTAGACTGTGTTGTCTGGGTGCGGTTAATGTCGTCGTGTTATTTATTCGGTAATGAGCTGTCTATGTCTTCGTATTATAGACAACAAAACTCATTCACTAATGTCTGGCAATGCCTAAAAGCAGACTTTTAGAGTATACTCTGATGGTATATATTTGTGAATTAAATGCAGAAGTCACTAGCAGGTACGTACGTATGACAGCAACATACATACATATATTATTATTGTAATGAAAATGTCAACTTCGTATTCAAATGTTTCATATTGTCACGCAATAGGGATGTTTTTATTTGTTTTGTGTCAGTTTATCATTGTTATATTCAAATTATATCAAAATTGGTTCAACCATTTTTGGTCATCTGGATTCAATGCACTTCGCTTAATCCCGTTACGTAAATATGAAAGTTTGAAAGTTACAACAGCAATACCTATAGTCAGACCGAGATAAGTCTGCAACGATTTTGATAGCATACGCAGTGCAAGTGTTATTTTAAATGTCAAACTGTTATGAAATTTTGAAGTATAAATAACACTTGCACTGTGTGTGCTATCAAAATCATTGCAGGCTTATCTCGGTTTAACTCTCGTTTTTTTTCGTCGATTTTTTCCGCAGAAATTTATGAAAATACCTATAATGTTAACTGTGAGAACTGTAAAACGGGGTCAAAACAAATACTGTTGTTATGGCGGCAAGAGAAATACATCATCTGTGAATTTTTTTACTGTAGCTATCATGGTTCATTAGACAGCCTGGTGACTGACAGATGGACAATGGAGTCTTAGTAATAGGGTTCCGTTTTTACCCTTTGGGTACGGAATCCTAAAAAAAGGAAAAAGTGTAAAGTAGTAAAAAGTGTATTTTATAAGTTAAATGTAATGTAACTAACAACTATGGATCTAAATATTAATATCCAAAATAAAATTCTTTTCTTTTTATTTATTAATTATATTACTGGTGACAGACAGACAGATGGACAGCGGAGTCTTAGTAATAGGGTCTCGTTTTTACCCTTTGGGTACGAAACCCTAAAAACGAAGTTCGCGCTAGTTTTGCTACAACTACCCGGGTAATTGGGTAAATACGCGGGTATTTTCGTTTTTCTTCTAAATGGTAACTGGGGTGTAAGACAAAAATCATTAACTGGGGTGACATTACAATAAAAATTAAAAATAAAATTCAATCAAGATAAAAAAAGTAAAACAATTAGGCCTAGTTTCCCCTCGGGGTTGGAAAGTCAGGTGTCATAAAAACTATGGCATGTGACAGTTCTTGTGATTAAGTTGCCGTGCTGACCCCAGGCTCCCTTATTGAGCCATGACAAAAAGCTGGGTCAAGGCTACAAAGATAGTTTGTTGAATCACCCGATGTAGTTAATACTTAACTTTGAACTGATATAATAATTAATTTTTTTTTCAATTCCAGATGCTGCTAAGGGCTGCAGAGTTACATTAAGAGAAGAAACATTAATAAAATTTCGTCCTTCGCCTAATTTCAAAAATATGAAGAAGTTCATAAAATCGAAAATAGATTTTACAGAGAACTGCAACCAGTCCCATTATCATGGGACAGAACATTCACCAACAAATACTTCGCCAGAACCAATAACGTCACTGGAGGAGCAGAAAGCTTTGCTGGAAAAGGCAAAGCATGCGCAACCTCCCTTACCACTAGAACCTCCACCCACTACCCCAATTGACTTTAGCCTACCACATAAACAAGAAATTGAAGATCATGGATATCAGAGCAGATTAAGATCGCCTACACTAAATCTTCATGAGACCAGTGAGGTCTCCTCACTATCATTACCAACAGATTATGATACATCACAAGTGGAAGCCAGTGTAAAACCAGAAAAAACCATGTGCAGAGACTACATAAGAGGAACTTGCAGTAGGGCAGGGACATGCGTATATGCTCATGAACTAATTCTGTCGCAGTTACCTGGTGTATACACATTCTGTAAAAACTTTCAGAATACAGGTTGCACATTTCCATATTGCAAATATGTACACGCATCAATATTTGAAGAGCAAAGGTTTTACAGGACTGGAGAGATTGCTCTTGCTCACCACAAGAAGCCTCCGCCAGCTCCCATGCCGACAGTACTAGCCCCACCACCTCCACCTCCACCCGAAGGTAAGATCTATACCAGAGTTGGGCACTCATGATTAGGTTCTCGTTCCGCCGGAACGCGGAGGCGGGTCCACACACAACTAGTTGCCCCGCGAGGAAATTGCCGCCCGAAGCAGCTCGGTCGGTGGAGACGTGCCTCCCCCGAGGCACGTCTACAGAGACCGAGCTGCTTCGCGCGGCGATTACTCGCGAGGCGGCTAATTCTGTGTGGACCCGCCTAATTACCCTTAATTCAAGTGAAATGAGATTCAGTCAACTAATTTCTTAAGTTATAAATCGTAACAAACAGGTTACCTATTGCATAAAACAATAAAATCGCCAATCAACATGAATTGAATGAATGTGGGTACATGTAATGATATTCTAGCACACCCTTTGTCTAAAACAGCTAAAGATTTATATAAATTAGTTAATTTAGGAATTAAGCGAAGGTAAATTTGTGATTTTGACTTGTAACAATGGGGGTGCCATCATCAAATATGATAAAACCCCTTTATTAAATAGAAAAAAAAGATACTAAATTATGTATTTTAACATGCACGCGCACTGTGGTTACGTAACTATTTATGTCGGTAGGGTCATTTAAAATTTAATGAGAATTAAGGATAATATGTGTATTCGTTTGTCTGATGTTTGCTATTTCTAAAAACTAAAAGTTGTTGTTTGGATTTGGATATTATCCTTGCTGGGTTTGGATATGCATTCACGTTTTGTGTGTGGACATCTTGTTAATAGCTAGGCAGCCTAATTTTATCGTTAATTCCTTATCCGCAATAATGACTGATAAAATCATTTCATAAACGCACACAAACAGTCTTTATATTAATCATTTCTAATGTATTTAAGTAAAATATAATAAACTTACATTTTTTGAGGTGCTCGTTCGGCGGTGGCTGTCGATGGAAAGGGCAGACTTGAGTCTTGACCGTTATTTTGTTCACACCGAGGCTACGTTTTGTTTGATTACCCTCATTTTAAAATATCATGTATAGAAGAGCCTACCACGATGATTTCCTATCTGTGTCCCTGTCACTCGAATATGTAAGAGAGATAAAGAGGCAAATTGGTGAAACACGCGGATGTAGCCCTCTATGGTCTACCAACGTTTTAAATAAGGACTCCTACACACTTTTCAAGGTAAAATCATGTAACGGATGCGTTCTTTCTATATTTTAGGCGGAATTATTCCCGATTTATAAAATAGAAAAAATAATTGACCGAGCGAGCGCAAAGCGAAAACAAAGCGTCATTTTAAATAAATAAATATAAAACTATGAAAACGGATTATATCGCGTATATTGAATTCAATATACGCGATATAATCCGTTTTCATAGTTTTATTTCATGAGTAACTATCGCGGTAACCGAAGACAATATTAAATAAATATAGTTGGTCAAACCAAATTGGCAGTAAGTAAGAACAAAAAAAAAAACTATACTCATCCTTTTCTTTTGGGTGCTAGTACTAGTGTAAGACAAAGATAGTATGAGTCTCTCTGTCTATGTTTGAAATGAGACAGTCCTTTAGTGCACTCCACACTCATGCGCGAATCACGGCGCGATGCCGCGAACGCGAGTGTGGAGTCGATTGACTGGACTTGGGCCCTTTTGACAAACTATAGTTGCCTATCTATACCAAATCTATACTAAATAGTAGGTATATTTTTGTTTTCAGAGCCAGCTCCTGTGCCGCTCCCTGTAGGAGTGCCGATGTTTGCAAATCCCCCACCTGTATTGGTTCCCACTGTTCCCAGGTAAATATACATTTCTGTTTCTTATAATTTAACATTTTTGATAATGACACATGTAAATATTCTTAATATATTACTTACAAATTAAAATATATAAAAAAAAGCCCATGATGCAACATTGATCATGGAATATATATATATATATATATATATATATGTACATAAATATCCCAGTTTTCGACCGTGACTCCCGCGGGCTAGAAATCGTGAATAAATAACAAAAAATAATATTTCGGACCCCTAACTAAAGCATTGCAAAATTAGAAAAATATTTCAAGATTTCGTTTCAAGAAATCGTTAAGGTCCCTCCACACTCATGAGCGAATCGCGGCGCGAAGCCGCGAGCGCGAGTGTGGAAAGGCCTTTAAGATTATTATTATCTATTTGAATACCTACACACATATCATAAACTCTCTGTGATACGCTCAAAAACTGCAAATTACGGCCAGCATTAAAACTGGTTTGTTAGAACTGAACTGGTTGGTAAGGTATTTACTGTGTAATAATAACATGAAATTTCATTTTATAATGACGTTCAAATTTCGAACGTCTCGTGTTTTGATGCCTTTTATTATGTGTATAAACTACGAGTATGAGACGTCAGACGTCAGTTTTTAAAATTAAATGGCTTCAGTCCATTGGGACAATTTAGCCAGTGTCAAGGTATTGGGAGCTATATGACGAACATTGTACGGTTAGTACAAGATAGTGTACGGTTATTAGATCTTGTAAAGCGATAGCAGGACTATACAAGGGCCACGTGGGGCTACTTGGCGTTGACGCCAGAACAGTGGATAAACTCGTTATCCGCACACTTCCACATTAGCTCTGATATTTAGATTAAGGTAATATTTAAAACTTGACAATTTAAAAGTGCTTGTTGCTAGGCCTATTTGAATAAAGATTATATTGACTTTGACTTTAGTTTACTGCATAATAAGCTATCAGTGAGCAAAAACAAAGAAATTAATCACGACTCGATATCATCAAGACGGCGGTCGGCAAGCAACCCCGTCACATAATTAGTTAGGGCTTCAAATTCTTGGGTGTGTATTACAAAACGCGGCTCCGTGTCGTATCAACCCTCGAATTTTGGGAGCCCTTTTTGTTGCATGCAACAATGATGCAACAATGTGAGAACTACTATTCTGCTCATTGCATTTACTTTGAGAATCAGCTATTTAACTTTGACTTTTTGTTCAAGTCTGTTTAAAATGAAAATCATATTCAATCAAACAATCATTAAGATGATACAAAAATTATGTTTAGATTTACTTGAACGCAGCCATATTTATCAATTACAACTAGCACCAGCTTATTGTCTATGCTATTTGGATATTTAAAAAGTTTTATTATACAAAAAAATAATGAGTTCAAAGTTCAATATTCTGGTCTCACTACCATATACATATATTCTTTCCCGCAAATAGTGTTTGGAGCATTCCATGAAGTTGTCTACCGTTGTATCATACCAACGCGAATTTTCAGAAGATTTGCAGGTATTAATTTGTTTTTCTGTGTCAAAGGGTCAAAAATAGAAAAATAATCATCGGTTTTAAACGTCGAAAAAAGGTTTGATACACGAAATAAAATGCATTTGTACGGGACAGCCCGTGGAATGCTTCGTTCTGTGTTTAGTTCGTAAATATATTACACAGTAAATTTACGTTAACATGTATTAGCAGGTACATTGTGCGTTGTGCAACAAAGTTCGACCGAGTCTAGAAACCTTTAACATGTAGATACCTATTGCCTAGACATAGGTAATACACGCTCGCAGACATTTTGTTTGTTGTTGGTTGTCCTATGGCACCCCAGAGGTGCAAATGGCATTCACAAGCTCGCGCCACGCCTTCCTATCTTAAGCGACCCTTCTACGCGCTCGTAGACATTTGTTAACGTAATTCTTTAAATCGATTGTTTAGTGTTATTGTTAATATAACGTAATATTACCTTTTTCCAGTGTTGAAAAACCTCTTATCTCGTGCGTGCCGCCTGCTAACTTGGAGCCAAGGACTATGGACGATTTCATGAGTAAGTCACAATTGATTAATTATTTGTTTAAGCGAATGACTTGATACGGGATAGGGGATAGCTAAAGGAAAAATAAGAAAGACACTTGTTTATTTTTTAACGATTTATTTAATTTTAAAGACATATTCAAAACAAAAGGTAGGTCTTTACATTTTTATCTCAATGTTGAAACAATATCTCGTGTCGATTAGACACTTGTAGTCAGGACTAGTTAAAAGTTGGTTGTATTTACACTTAAATTTTGTCACAAAAATTAAAACCATTCAATCAATAATAACAATCATTTATTTCAATGACAAATTTTTGTGGGTAATAAAATAACGTCGTTTGTTCGTAACTACGTCCATTTGTACTTATTGTATCCTTACACTCAAAATTAATGAATAATTTTGAGTGTAAACAGAAATGATTTTGAAACACCTAACAAAGCTGTTAACATGGATTTACTTATGAAATTGTAATATTGTAATTACTTGTAACAAAGAGTACAAAGACACGTAAACAAATACACAAATTTAGGAGCATTTTAACTTTACACGTCTCAACACAATATTGTACTCAAAACTACTTTTTATATAATTAGTTTTTCTTTATATTCGTTTATTTTCGTAACATTCAGGCGAAGTACAACACATCATACTCATCATAGTAATAGGTACGTTAATTACTCATTAAGAAATACACCAACAAAAATAAGCAAGCGAATGCAATTCAAAAGTACACTCGACAAAACATTACCATTTAATTGACAACATTTCATATTTTTAGTGCATCTTTTTATTGTCCGGGTCAAAAGAAAGCGAAGGTTAAAGATACAGGTATTTATTTCACGTAATTCTTACTTTCATTAAAAAAATAATACTTTTAGATTGTTACTTTGGGCATAAAATACGTAACAAACGTATAACATCGGTAGTGTTTTATACATCTGTTTGTCACACGCTGTTTTATACATTTTCACAAGGGTATAAAAAACCGGCCAAGTGCGAGTCGGTCTCGCGCGCGAAGGGTTCTGTACCATTATGTATAAAACGGCGAAAAAATCACGTTTGTTGTATGTGAGCCCCAATTAAATATTTTATTCTGTTGTGTGTATACATCTGTGAAAGTTTCAACTGTCTAGCTATCGCGGTTAATAAGATGCCTGGTGACAGACAGACAGACGGACAGTGAAGTCTTAGTAATAGGGCCCCGTTTTTAGGGTTCCGTACCAAAAAGGTACAAAAGGAACCCTTATGGTGCGACTGTCCGTCTGTCTGTCTGTCTGTCACATTACTAAATATCTCGAGAACTACTAAAGCTATCGATTTGAAATTTGGAATAGTTATGAACAGCGCTAACCTTAACACATTGGAAGTGTACTTTTTTTTAATAATTATGAAAAATGCCCAATATAAAGAGGGGGCAAAAAGTCAAAGTCTAGTTACTAGGTTGAGTGGGATATCATTTGAAAGAGCTCGAATTGAACATTACAAAACAATTTTTTATTTGTTTTTCATAGTATAAAAAAAATTACTTATGAAGGAAAATGTGAAAAAAAATACCATTCCTTTTTGTACAAGTAATGTATAAGACTAAATAGCTGTGCCCTTACAGGGTATGTATCTGTGTATTACTTATTATATATTAGCAATAAATATACATATTTAACTTCAAGTTTTTCTCGAAATGGTTTCCGATTTAAGGCTAATGAAAAATATGAAATGTTGTCAGGGTGTTGTAGTTATACCGGGTGTTTCCTGTAACAGGAGCATTAAATTAAACTGGAGGCTGTACGCCTCAAACTGAGCAACACTTGTTCAGCAATTTCTAAAAATTATGAAATTTTTAAATTATACCTTTTTCATACTACTTAAATATTATTTCATAATCATAATCATAATATTTATTAATAATATAAATTACATGTCACATTTTATACAGTGTATAAAGATTATATTTAAGTATGAATTTTCGCTATATAATGTAGGTTGTATTTAATACCTTACATCTACCTAAGTTCCTAATTTAAAGAACTCTTTATGGTCGTAGATCGTAGATACGGTAATTTTCAATGTACGCTGCCATCTGTGTGTTTGACGTTGCTTGTCACCCTTTAAACATAACAAATTTTGCAATACATTGCGTCTTAGAATAAACTTTAAAGTGTAATGAAAATCAAAACACGTTATTTTTAAAAGTTGCTGAACAAATGTTGGTCAGTTTGAGGAGTACAGCCTCCAGTTTAATTTAATGCTCCTGTTACAGGAAACACCCGGTATTCAAGTGGTGTACAATACAGAGATGTCGTTTTTTTTTATTTCCGATAGCTTTAGTATACATTTTATTAATCTATACCTAATTACTTTAAATATGCATAATAAATAGAAAAAAAACCTAAGATAATATAAATACGGCACTCCAATTTTGAACCCTTAATTATGTAAATAACATAAACAGTCGCAAAATTTAAAAAGTTAAAAATTAAGGATAGTAATTTTATTTAACTTCAGGAAGTTTCTCATTTGAAGTTAACGTAATCAAAGTTAAAACTAACCGTAAATGTTTCATACGTTTAAAAAAAGAAATTATTGCAAAGCAAAGTTATTAATTACATAATATTATAAATAATGATTTTGCTAATGCTATATTACTCGTGACTGATTCTTTTTTCTTCAAAAGTAATTCATTGTTTTGCCATCAGTCTGACAAAGTTATCGGAAATGAAAATAATCGTAATCTCGCTCGATAGTTAATTTATTAATTTACATCATTTGTCAGACAACGGTTCAACTAAAACTTTTCCTTTTCGTTAATCTTTGTAATTGTAGTAATGAGCATATGGATGTTACTTAATTACAACGATACGTATTTAAAAAACACATAACCATACATACTTGAGCAGGTAGTTTAGCTTGGGTAATTCTTTGCAAATGAGGACCCTAAACACTATTGTATTTTAGGAACGTACCTAATTGAAGTACGGTTAGAAAATAAAGTTCCATATCGCAGGTATAAAAATACCAGGTACAAAAAAGAGCTCATAGAATCACCCAGCTAAAATCACATACCAATGCCCCGTTTCCTTTTAGCCAAAAGTAGTGTTATTTGAAACATCTAACAAGTGTTAATCTGCGAAATGTTATTGATTTGCCACTTGTAATGTCGAATGATGCTTAATAATGTTTTCTCAGCGTATTATAGGTGCTATCACAAGGGTATGTGAAGATTTGCCGAGCGACGACTGTTGCGCTAAGCGACTTGTTATATTATATGTTATTGATTTTGTCTGCAGTCGCTCCACCGCCGCGCGACCTCGACCACAAGGCAAAAAAATGCAAAAATTGCGACACAATGGAATTCAGGTTTGCTATTTTGCATCACTTACGGTTATTTTTATTATATTTTACAACTTTTTATACATGCAAAGAAAGCTCTGCCATTTATATTATTTATTAGCAAAACTGGACTGTGAAATTTATGTAATTAGTTTTCTACAGTTTAGCAACACACAGATATGGTAAAGCCTTTATGTAAATTAATAGAGGGTCTCTAATGTCATATATGTATATATCACTTAACATACCTACGCCAATGGGATGGATGGAAATTCTGAAACCAAAAAAAAATTTTTTTTTTAATGATTTTGTGTAGCTGTTGTCCATCTTCTTGTTTTATTTGTCCGTGGTACGATAAATCGGTGAAGGTGCGTTGGTGTAGGTTGAAAGCAAAAAGTTCTGCGTAATTCCGAATCACGTGTGAGGTCGATGCGGCGAAGACTTTATCATTATTAGGTATAACTACAAGGCTATATATGAACTACAAGTTTCTTCGTCGCTTCTATACTTCGTTATTTTTTAGCATTAGAAAGAACTCCACAGAAGTAATCGTGCACTTTAATTGTTAATAATAATGAAATTATCTAATGTAAATGTAGCATGGTCAATACTTTATAACTTACTTCAAAATTTTACCGCAAAAAGTGCCCGATTTGGAACCTAAGCAAAAAACGAAGTTGGTTTGACATTGTACACATATATACTTCACTAAGAGAAGGTCGTTAGAGCAGAAGAAGCAAAGTACGTTTTAAATACGAGAGTTCTTGCCCTATGACGGTCATCTCGACCAAATATTTTAAATGCCGATCGGTCGTCGCCACATTGGCCTTAACCGTATATTTTGAGAAGAGGCCATATTGTTCTAAATACAAAGTAGTTGTACCTCGTCGCTCATGATTAGTCAGGATTACATATCAGAATACAGAAAATCGATTTACCTAATGTTGATTCACCAATGCTCGTTCCACCTATTTTTAGGGTTCCGTACCCAAAGGGTAAAAACGGGACCCTATTACTAAGACTCCACTGTCCGTCTGTCTGTCTGTCACCAGGCTGTATCTCATGATCCGTGATAACTAGAGAGTTGAAATTTTCACAAATGTATTTCTGTTGCCGCTATAACAACAAATACTAAAAAGTAAGGAACCCTTGGTGGGCGAGTCTGACTCGCACTTGGTCGGTTTTTTTTTTGAAATACCTAATAATCAATTAACATTTAATGAACGAATTACCTAATGCGCGTTTTACCTACAATAGGGTTTTCTCCTACTAGTCAAATCAGTTTCTTTTTGAGAACTGTCAAAACGATTTGATTTGTCACAATGACGTCACGGTCAACTCACCTACTTTTTATATTTCTATCCGATTTTTTAAATAGAACTTGTGTTTATAAATAACTGCTATCTTTTTTTAATAATAATTATCTGGTGCTTTATTTCATCCCAGGTGGCAGAGTGACGTCAGCGACGTCATAATGACGTAATAATGACGTCGCTAACGTCATTATGACGTCGCTGACGTCATAATGACGTATAAATGCTGTAAGGGATGCATGGTGTGAAATAGTTTATTTTAAATACAGTCAACTACCCTATTGTGTTCCCTACACCCTATGGTCGAAGTACCTAAAGTTGAAACACCTAATTCCGATTTACCTAATACACGTAATCCCTAAAGCTAATGTACCCATTACACGAAACACCTAATGTATATATACCTAATGCACGAATTACCTGAAGCTGATATACCTATTGCTCGAAACATCTATATACCTAATGCACAAATTACCTAAAGTCGGTATACCTAATGATCTAATGGGGTTGGCCGGGCGAAATAATTATCAGATGGCGCCAGCTTAGCTTGCCCTGTCAATCCCTAGAATTGTGTCAAATTTTTGTTTTTGTAATGCCCTGGATGTCAGCCCTTTAAGCCAAATCTCATTGAATCTCATAGAAAAAGGGGCAAGCTATGATGGCGCCATCTCTGCAAACCTTTGACAGTTGCCAACCCCATTACCTAAAGTAAATATACCTAATGCACGAAATACCTAAATTCGATACACCTAATGAACGAAATACCTGAGGTCGATGCACCTAATGAACGAAATACCTAAAATCAAAATCAAAAATAATAATGATTGTTTAGTAGAATATTATTAGGACATACAATATTTGGTATACGTTTCATTAGCCACATCATTCAATTGGATAAATATTTTTTGATATAATATAATGTCTAGCTAGTCATTTGACAGAGTCGAGATAGGTGCGACGACTAGCAAAGCGAGGAGGAGCGTGTTAGGTTAACTGCTATCAAACAGTGCCAAAACTGACTTTTATTTCATCGTCCCGATGTAAACTTACAGTTTCTACTGCAAGGTTGAGAAATCATACGATTTATTATGTTGAGTTGTCACTTGATTATTCGGCAAAATTATAGGTATTCCGCGTGCTAGGAACATCAGAAACCTTTGTATAAATTGTTTTACGGTTCAAATAGAAAGGATCGCAATCTCTTATGGCAGAATTGTTGTAAAAGTGACCGCGTTAAGCTTTAAATAATAGTTCCTAATCTCTCCGGTGGCGCTAGTTAAGCTCTGGGACATGAGTATAACATGAACCATATAAGGCAACAAATAACCCGACCAAATTACGTAGGTTGTTTTTGGTAGTATTTCGGTGTATGGTGGCGCCGCCTAATTACTGTTTTTTGATGGACACTTTTCATACATAGAGATTTAGCTCCTTTATACAGTCTCCATGGCAACACTGCTCATCTTATCAAAAGCTGTTCCACTCTTATGTCAACGCGCCTTACCAAATAGAATAATATTATAGTTGGTCAAACGAAATTGTCAGTAAATAAGAACAAAAAAACTATACTCATCCTTTTCTTTTGGGTGCTATTACTAGTGTAAGACAAAGTTAGTATGATTCTCTCAGTCTATGTTTGAAATGAGACAGTCCTTTGACAAACTATAATTCCAAAAACTAAACTGTCGCCATCTAACCATTACCAATTAAAGGGTACCTACGAGTAACTTATTTTTGGATGACGTAGTCAAAATTTTTGACCGAGTTACCGGTGCAGTCCTCACATACAACCTCTTTTCTCACATTATGGACATTATGGTGTAACTACAGTGTGGGAAAACATTACAAAAGTCCTTAAAAAAATCTTTTAGTCTTGGTCTATGGATAAAATCCAACTACGTCCAAAAGAGTGGTAGGGGCACTGTGAAATGTCATATCGCGTTGTGTGGTAGGGCACAGCACAGCGGATGTCATTCCAGATCTAGAGCAGACCCCAACTGGGGAAGGACCTTACAGAAAACCGCAGCCAAATAAAACTAGACCCTACTCTGGTGTTGTGTTCCTGCCGGTGAGTAAGGTTGCCAGAGCTCAACGAGGGTGCGGGGTGTTAGGGTCGGCAACGCGCATGTAGCACTTCTGGAGTTGCAGGCGTCCATAGGCTACGGTGCCCGCTTACCATCAGGCGGGCGGTATGCTTGTTTGCCACCGACGTAATAAAAAAATAAAAAAAGGAACTACGAACTGCATGCTGCATAGCATAGTAATAGTAGGTACGTGGTACCACCGCCCACACTGTTAACTGTCCACCGGTGGACCTTATTATGCCTGTGCAGCAACACAAAACTAAATAGTAAATACCTATTGTATCAAATAAGAGTGAGACATAAACAAGTCTTTCTTTCGTTGTATCTACTCAAAACATATTTGTATTTTATTGACGGGCCAAGTTAAAAAAAACCCGGCCAAGTGCGAGTCGGACTCGCGCACGAAGGGTTCCGTACCATGACGGAAAAAACAGCAAAAAAATCACGTTTGTTGTATGGGAGCCCCATTTAAATATTTATATTATTCTGTTTTTAGGATTTGTTGTTATAGCGGCAACAGAAATACATCATCTGTGAAAATTACGGTCTATCACGGTTCATGAGATACAGCCTGGTGACAGACAGACAGACGGACGGACAGATGGACAGCGGAGTCTTAGTAATAGGGTCCCGTTTTTACCCTTTGGGTACGGAACCCTAAAAAGTATTATGGGTCAGGAAATGCGTGTAGTTACCGACTGATGCGGTCAAAATGGTAAATTTAGTTATTTTTTAAGTGACATGGCTTTTTTTATGCATGAGAAAGGAAAAAAACTTATAGTTTTTCATCCATCCCCATTGACTGGTTTCAGGCAAAAATGGAATGTACTGAAAGGGTGGTGGAAAGGTGGAATTATGAATGCAATAGTTTATTATACTTTTAATAGTATTAATATTAATATCTACAAAAACCAATCCTTAAATTAGTAGGTATCTACATAAAAATATGTCAACATTTTCAAAGGTAGGATTATATGATTACGAAAATTGATGATAATAGCTCCTTTCTATATTTTAACCCTTTACCAGGCAAAGGGTGATATGCCACCCACATAGCCATCGTTTACCATAATCAGGTTTTAGCTCCAAATCTCCTACAAAGCATAAGCACGTGCCAAAGCAGCCATGTCGTTTAAAAAGCCACTATCGTGATAGTATTAAGGTTC
Organism: Cydia strobilella; assembly: GCF_947568885.1. NCBI lineage: Eukaryota > Metazoa > Arthropoda > Insecta > Lepidoptera > Tortricidae > Cydia > Cydia strobilella. The sequence goes on along the minus strand of NC_086068.1, from coordinate 8,137,788 downwards.
AAATTTATGTGACAGCTCATTCAGAGAACAATCAGGATGGACTTTTCTTTGGAGATAACATAACGTGTTATCTCCGAATGGACTGTTTTATGAATTTGAACCATATAAATAGAATGGTAAATTTGCTTTTCAAACGGACTTGTTCCCGTTACTTATGCCGGGGCTATTAGCAGTAAGCAATGTAACCACTGCATAAAGAAAAGAATAGGTACCTTTTGTTTAACAGATTAGGGCCCGAGCCCGAAAAAATCATCTGAGATAATTACATACTATAATATGACCAGAATTAGGATGTGGGATGACACTATCACATTACCTTGTTAGAGTTTGACTATGTGGGAACTATTCTGCCCATAGCCCGGTTAGTAGTCTTGTCGTATCATGTACATAATAAAATTCTTATTATTTTTTCAAAATATAACTAGGGAATTTGAAAGAAAGAAAGAAAAAGCATTTATTAGCACAACATAACATAAGACTAAAACTAGAAATAATTACACATAATGAGGTTGCGCTAAATGGTCCTTACTCAGCTTGGTGTCACGGTGTGAGCCAACATGGCACACTCCGCGACGCTGATTTTCAGTAAGGCCCAGTAGATGGACTAGTGAACACAATGTAAAAAATAAATAAAGGGAAAGCTTAAATCAAACAAACAAATCAACAAACAACAATCAATCAACAATCAAATTACTTAATTAAAATTAGCCTACCTAAGTCTTATTTGCGTAAGTCTTAAAAGTTTCCTTTAAAGACTGACTATGGTAAACGATATAGGAGCATTCTATGAAATTGTCTACCATTGTCCCGTACAAAAGCGAATTTTCTGAAGATTTGTAGGTATAGTAGTTTCTGTTTCTATGACAAATGTTCAGAAATATGCACATAAAATAAACCGTCTGCTTTAAACGTCGATTAAAAAGTTGTAATACATGAAATAAAATGCGTTTGTACTGGACAGCCCGTGGAATGCTCCTATACTAGGTGGGTGGCATATCACCCCTTGCCTGGTAAAGAATACAATTACACTAAATTGAATATGGCAGTTCATTACCCAGACAGGCAATGGGATTACCGTATCCCACTTTTTTTTCTGGTGTACAGGAACATATCCGACTTTTGTAAATACATTTTGTACAAGACATTCAATACGGTTGCAAATCTATATAAAGTACTTAATAAAACAAGCTTGTTCTTCGCGGCCTGGTGAAGGGTTAAACAGGTATAGAGAATTGATAAACTAATTAATAATAGTTTATGTGACTGCTACATGATGAAACGCATTAAAATACGAGTGTGGGTTTACAAAACTCATTTCCTTCGTTTCATAAATCCACATTCGTATTTTAATGCCTAATTATGTACAGTTACATACACTGCTTTATCTACATCAATATCATAAGCTTCAACAAAACAAAGTAATTTTATACTTACAAACTAATGAAACGTCAATCAAGTAACATAATGGTAACATACACGAAATTTGACATAATTGTTTGCAACTGTCACTTCATTTCGAATAAAACGTCATCTCGACTGATATTAGAATAGGGGATGCAATGTTGTCCACCAGAGTACAGCACTAGCCTTTTTAGTAAACCATAGAGTAACTTATACATACTGTACCTTTAACAGGTTTTTGACAAGTTTTCAGAGATAATAAAATATGACATTGATGCATCAAGGCGGTTTGTTTACTAGAGGACCTACCGGGAAACGCGAATCCGAAATTCCGCTGTCTGCCTCTTTATCGCTCGAATGTGCAAGAGTGACAGAGATGTTAGATATCAAAATTTCAATTTTCTTGTTTTTCGCGATTTGCGATAGACCAGATTGTGGTACTGGCGCCACCTACGCAGAGTTTCGCGTAATATTCCCTATAGAGGCCAAATCAAATTTCTTTGTTTCACAGAGATGTCCAAAGTTTGAATGTAATTAAGGTATCGATAATGTAAAGTTAAAATTACGATGCACCCACAGATACAGGTTTGTTAAGGCCGTTCCATCGGTTTGCCGCTGTCTCTGTCACATTTCGCAAGAAGGAACGGGAAAGAGCATGCGCGCCAAGTGTCAATTTTGATCGAATTTTATCGATTTTTATTTATTTTAAAAACGTTACCCTACAATATCGAAATTCGAAAGCTATGAAATTACTATTTAAGTTAAGATTGTTTTTTCTTCTTTTTTTGTTTATAGTATCACATAATAAATAACCGAGTAAAGTTGGATTAAAAGTCCGAGTTAGAGGTTACTTTGGGAATTAATTGTATCGAGCGAAGGTTCATAATTCGTGTATGATAGAGCTATGATATTAAAGATAATATAGTCAAGAACTACATATATTTTTTCCACGTCTACTAATATCAACGCCTCTTAGAAAAACATGATCATATAAGGAGATTTTTCGCCTTCTGGCTCAGGGAACCGCCTTAACATATGCCGTTAGCTTATCGTTTCTGAATATATTATAGGGAGGTTATGATACTGATGTAGATAAAGGAACTTTACAATAAATAGCATTAGGTATTTAAGTTTAGGGGCAAAATATCAGTACGCTTTATGACTGAGCGTGTTAATTTACCAGATGGGCTATATAAATTAAGTACCGGGATTGTAAATTGTCCCTTTGTTAACAATACGTTCAAACCTATTTTAATTTTGGGTTTACCTACCTAAACGAAAAGTTGCCCACCGGGCTACTGGTCATCTACCTTATCTGTAGTATATTTGAAGCTACCTGCAATACAGTTGAATGTCAGTTTTATTTAACACGTGAAGATCCACACAGTTGCTACTACCTGAGTTTGGAAGATAATGAATCAGGAAAAAGCGAAGACGGTTTGCCAGGTACTATTTGCCATGGTTTATCATTTCTGACTTAAAGCAATGTAGTAAAAAATGATGTATTTATTATGTAATTAATATTACACGTAATATATTCTATGTATCAAGGAACATTTGCACTATATTTTATTGTTTATAAGTAAATGTGGTGAATGGTGCTTGTAAAATGAATATATTACTACTACATATATCAATAACACGGTTTGTCAAATTGAGAAATGTTTAGTTACCTAATGATTTTTGTATAAATGTACACCTTGTGTAGGTGTAATGTACACCTACACCTTGTATGAAAAACCAAGTTAAGTCATAAGCAATTTAATGTTCTGATAAAAAAGAAGTTTAACTGATTCTTCTGTTACAAGGGAGATGTGTGTATACTAATGGGACGGGCACATTTTTTCCATGTATAAATCCGTAATTTTTGGCATTTTATTGCTGTTCTCGTGATCGGGAGTAAACGATACTGGGGTACATTTACCATTAAATGTTATTTGTTCTTGAATATATCAACGAAACAGATTTTTTAATTTGTACGGCTGCACTTAAAGCCCCCGTGTAAGTACTACATGTTTATTGATATAGATTTCAAAATTTAAAACCCCTTAATAAAATTATAATAGCGGCTTCTGGTAAGTTATAATTTAGGTCCCTCGCTATTACTCGTATTTCTTAACTCTGCTTATTTACCCTTATAAATCAACAGAAAAAATATGTCGTGTTAATTTTAAAAATGCAGACAATATGACGTCAATAATCCAGTCCATAAATTTTTTAACTAAATAGAATTAGACACATCTTTAACCGACTTCAATGTTCCAAAAAGAAGGTTCTATATTCGGTTGTATATATTATTTTATGCTATTCCTTGTGCTACTGTTTTTTGAATTAGCACCAGGTGTAGATTTGAAATGTTTTCAATATACGTTGTAATTTTAATGGTTCTCCTTGAGGAATTAGCTTCAACTGACCCAGGCAGAAGTTGTTGAATGTCACTGGTTTACCCTTGCCCTTAACTCAGTAAGGTATGTAGTGTAGTGAGTAGGTATGTAAACAGTCCGCTAATGCTAAACGAATATTGTACCAAGAAATTCAATTCCTTTCTTTATTATCATTTATTATTCACCTTACCATCACGCTTGCCATCATCATAATTGTATCATTGTTTAATCAAGGTAACCACTAACATAAAAATACGGAGTCATACAGATATCAAAACATATACATTAATATACCTAATACAAAATACTTTAATGTTTCAGCTATAATTTTTGGCATAAGTGTTCCCGTTTAGATTTTTCTTTTTTTGATCCGATATAGCGAGTTTATATAATTATATACCCTTAGTTATAAGATCGTTGCGTCGAAGCAGCCATCAATGCAATAGCAATTTTTCAAAAAACAAATTGTTCGACATATATTTTATTTTTTTAAAGCCTCGGTACCTTATTATTTTGTCTAAACCTTTATACTCTTCTACTTAATTAAGTACCTAATAATCAAAAACTGTTCGTAAAAATTTAAAATTAAAGAAGCAAGTGTTCGACAGAACACGCAAAGCACGTGTGTGAAAGAAGCGCTCGTAAATTTAAAAAGTACTGAACACGTTTCTGAAAAGTAAATATTCTTTTAAGAGGCCGTAGTCGGTTTTGGAGCAAAAATGTAAAATTGATAGATTTAGTCGTCGAAATTATACACGTTTTGTTACGTAATATCTAAATAACAAGTATTGATTTCTATTAGCACGTCTTCTCATCTTGCCTTTTAATAATGAGGTCGCGAACGTGCGTCACCGGTAATGCATGAAGAGAAGGGGCAATTTTTAAAAATTCATCAAAAAATCATGGTGGTAAATTATACAAATTAATGTATAAGAATAGTTTCAGCAAATGTTGTAGATTGTTTAAGTATCAAAATTACGTTGAAATTAAGTCGATTTTTAGAGATATTGTCACTTGTTTTGAAGTAATTTCTGAAGAAAATTGATTCCGTCTAACTTTCATTTACACTACTTCAAAGTCATAATAATAAAAATGTAGTCTGATAAACGTCAAGTATAGGATATGTGTAAAGGGGCCCACAGACTATCAGTTCGCCGGACGATATCGGCCTGTCAGTTGTTCGGAGCTGTCAAATTTTTGTTCTAACTGACAGGCCGATATCGTCCGGCGGACTGATAGTCTGTGGGCCCCTTAATACAAAATTACCATGTTTAGCAGTCCAAACTTTACGAAATTTACAAATAAGAGCGACAAAATCAGTGCTTTACGCGCGTTTACCTAAACGTCCATCAGAAAAGCAAACATTACTAATTTAGTGAGTCTGTTTTCAAAAAAATTATCTGATAAAAGGTAAGATAAGAAGACGTGCTAATAGAAACCAGTACTTGTTATTTCAATGAGGTAACAAAAGGTGTACAATTTCACGGACTAAATCTATCAATTTTACATTTTTGCGACTAAAATCGACACCGGCCTCTTAAATGGTATTTATGGCCCGGGCACTAGGCATTTAGACCAAAATCAAATTTTAATAATTTTAATTGAAGGTATAGGTATTGTCGTGTCGCAATAAGAAAACGTATTCAAATGTTTTCCCAACGTGAATGCTGTGTTCTACAGCAAAGACGTGTAAACTACCTTTTCTAATATTATTATTTTTAATTAAAAAGTCTATAACCGTTTTGTAAAAAAATGGCTAATTATGTAAGCAGAGCCGTGTTCCTACGAAGGCAACGTGGTACTACGTAAGTACGTAACGTACGTGGGGTAGTTTGACCGCTGTATGACTTTGCAGTAGTCGATAGAACGCAGGCCACTTTCTTATGCGCCGCTGCCATTGCTTACTTATTAGCGCCAGTCGGTGGCTCGTGCGAATCGTGCGTTTTGTCAGGCCCTGGTCAGATAATAATATGAAGCGTATGTTGAAAAAAAATAAGTTTTCCACGTTTAAAAATTCATCACAATTTTTTTCAAACACTGCAGTTTGTGCAAAACCAAGCTGAAAGTGTTAAACCGTTAAATGTGATGGTTGACATGACAAAATAAACACATTACATACAAACAAAACAAGGACTTAATCATAATCATTGAGTTGTGTTGTAGATAACTATTTATTTTTTGTGGATTATGTACAATAAAATACCTACTATTTTTTTTCGTTGTTTATCGTTGTGTTGCAAAATGAGTTATAATTATTACACAGTACAAACATAACTTACTTTAAATATACAAGCTTTAGATATTAATACACATATTGTGCAGCGAATGGGCCTGGCGAGACAACGGACCCCCTCTACGTTTCCTGCCGTCGATTTTACTTAATCAAAAACTAAAATGCTTGGTCGAATATCGTTGTTCTGCAAACAATTAAATGTGTAGCGTTGCCTCGATTATTTATGTGCATTAGCGATGGGCGATGTACGCAAAAATAGGGGTGCCGTTGAGATTTTTACGGAACCCTGCTTTATTTCATCACGACCGCAAATGACGAAGCACTTCTGTTACAGATTGCAATTCAATAAGGATAAGGCTGAAAATATGAGACAGTCTACAGTGGAGCTAAAAAATAAAGTGGCGCGTTTGTCGAGGAAGTCGCAGACATTATATACTGTGCTGTTGTCGCTTATGAAGCCGGTAAGTTTTGTGTAATTAACAGTCCCCGGCAAGCTCGGTTCTCCATACAAACGTAGTTACGCTCTCATTTTAAAACGACTAGCTAGATTGCTCTAAATCTTTGTACCTACTTACAATAGGATAAGGTATATCTATGCCTGTAATTAGTTTATGTAGCAGATCAGATACCATAGTTAAAAAAACACAGCCAATCTAGCTCTAGTTTATTTGTTTTATATGCTGGAGCCATATAAACTAATTACAGGCATAGATATAGGTACCTCATGTCATTATATGTACAAACTTTCATTACAAATCACACACTTTTGCATTTGCATACCTACTCCACTTACAGAAGGTCGGTAGAAAAGAAGGAAGAGTGAAGCTCTTCATCCTTTCCTACTGTCAACTGTGTCTGACGTTCTTGCCCTATGACGGTCTTCCCTGCTATAAATTGTATATATGTCTTCTCCATTGACCTTCATTGTAGCTTGGTTGTTGACTGAGGTCACGATGAAAGTTGCGTACAATCTTAACACAAATATTTTCCCGGGTTTGAATGGTGAAAATGCCCGATATACAATTTTCAAATTCGACAATACAAATTATAATTTTCAATTTTTTTCTTTAATATAAAACCAAATGAAATATAAAAGAATAGACGAGTTATAAAATGTTTCCTTTTATATGCTAACAAAAAAAATCCCCTCACTAGCTCGGAAAGCCGTCTTTTATCCTTTAAAACAAGCGGGTAAAAACGCATTTTATCCACTAGTGGGGAAAGTAATTTGACTTTGGATGGAGCGTGTTTAAGTAGCTTTTGACAGATAACAAAACGTAAAACGCTCAAAATCCGTTCGTTCGATATTAGTTATCATTAAATAAATGGTTGAGAATTTAATAAAAAATACCAAATATAGCTTTATTTAATGATTTTCTCATAAACCTTTAAATTCAATAAGAAATATTTGTTTTTTTATAATGATGTTGCATATAACTGAACGCACAATTTGAGTCGATGCAATTTCATAACGCATTGTCAGAAATGTCAACATTGTCAAGTGTCAAAAAAAAATTACTTTAAATTTTTCTCACCGACTCCGACTCACGTACAAATAAACAACTTCCAGTTTTCTGTTATAATATCGTAAAAAAATGAATGATTCCAGTAATGAAGGTGATCTAATCTAACGCCTGTGGATGTTGCACTTTCCTCGCTATAGTGAGGCGAAAAGTTTTGTGTTACACACGAGTGCAAATGTATTTCTCGTGTGTAAAATACAACTTTGCACTCTTGTATAACAATTAACTATTATTTTATTTCTGACTTGACCCAGTGCCTAAGTACATATTCCAGTATTGCACACCCCAAATGTGTGTTAAAATAGTAATATGTATGTACTAAGTTTTTAGTTTAGGTTTTCCTTTTGTTACTTGTGTTTCATTATTAATTAAATACATTCCTACATCATCTTGTATAATATAAATTACCCAATGTTTTTTATGTATTACAGCAAGTCAGTAAAAGACAAGAAGGGCTCAACGGATTGTCTATGTCTTCACTTCTCAGCATTGTCGGCGACTCAGAAAAGGTAATTTATCATAATAATATTGTAAAGTCATTAAATGTGTACTTAGCAATAAGTGGATTAGTGCCTCACCTTGTTGCGTACTTAGATCGACCCGTGCCGCGGTTTAGGCGAATAGGCTAGATGACTGATAAATTTTCATTAATGGTATCAATCGATCGGGTTTGTTTTTAGGATCGAATGTCTATATGGAACCTATTGCATTAAAGCAATACAAAAGTCAGAAATGATCAAATGATAGTCAAAGTCCGACAGTCGTAGTCGTACTTCACTCGCGAAACGCTCCTAACAAAACGATAAGTGAACGTAACGTCAAGGTCACTGAGAGCCCATCTTGATGTATGGACAGAACAAGAAAATTGCGTTTTTGTCGGTGAAATATTGCGTTATATCGTATATAGTTGATATACAGTCTTTTTTGAATAAGTAATCGAATGTTTAAATGCAATTTAAATGTAAGGAATCGAATAGTACCCTTATTTCGTTTCCTTTTTGGAAGTTAAAAAAAAAGAATATTAAACTAAAATATATTATTTAATATTCACATTATTGTGATAAATTGCTCATTTGCTATCTATTTTACTAGATTTTGTTATAAAATTCAATATATGTGTCATCATCCCTATTGCTGCCCAAGCGAATAAGGAAATTTATATGAAAACCTCTCGTTTCCAGAATATTCTTTCTAATCTGCTGCTGAAGGACGCCTCGGAGCAGAGCCTCCTCTCCGAGATCCGGGACCCGTGCTCGTAACTTACACACGGGACCTTACTTATGATACGCCGTGAGACTTTATATAGACTCAGTGTGCAATTGCCCCATCCTACAAACAAATAATCCTACTCTTATACTTTCAAAGCGAAACCTAGGGTAAACCATACAAGGGTTGGCACCCACACCAACTGCACGAACTCCCAGTCGAGAGGCCAGCAGTAGTACAGTTTACCCTATTACTTTTTGTGCCAAACGCGCAGCCAGGTTACGTACTTTGTACTTCCCATTTTTATAGAACTGTGAACGAATGACTGACATAATAGTTCAGAATCGTACGAAAATAATCAGTTCTGGAGAATGATGGGTGGTGCTGTTCAGATCGCACTAGCCTAAAGAGACTAGCGAACCGCTTGTCTTATAGCGAAGTAAGCAATCTCAAATAACATATATATTATGATAAATGGCGCCTAACTTATATATCGGCTTTAAGATTCATCTCAGAGTATTAGCTATTCATTTTATACACGGTAAAGAGCTTATAAAAATCTGAATACGGTTTAAGTTATTTCAGCGATCGAGTATAAAATTTGAAGCCGGCGATAATACAATTTACCATTTTACATGCCTAACGTATCATGCCACACTATGTTTCAAAATTTAACTAGTTAGTTTTTCCGAAATACATTACTTCACCGAATCAGTAGTAAGTATCAATATGATGAATGTATGAATATGAAAAGTGTGTGCGTGTAATCGTTACCCGCGATTGAAGTTGAAAACTTCTTTGCCGTTTATCGCTATGTTGGCACTTTGACGTGTGTCCTATTGTGCGTGTGTTACTACTGAGCGTAACTTCCGTCAGAAAAAAATCCGAGTTACCCTCTAGTCGTGCCTAAAGAAGTTTTACTTCAAAAATCAGTCTCTTGTGGTCATTTTAATGTCAGTAAATGTTGAATTCGAATCTGAAAAAATAATTATTAGATAGCACAGTTCCTTAACATAAAGCGTATAAATTATTAAAAGCACACGCATTGTGCAACTGCACATATTTAGGATTCAAGCACTGATATAATTGCGTGTTAGTTATGTAAAGTTGCATAAATAGGTATGTAACTAAAAAATTATGTCGATATGACTATGGAGTTGAGTGAAAAACAAAATATAATATTTTATCATGAATAATTTAAATACTTCTCCGAGTAATTGTAAGTGGAATGATAATTTTAAGTATATATAGTTTACGATAGAAATTACATGATTAGGTATGTAAGTTTTGGTAATGTTTAGTTTTTAGTATAAGTAGGTATATAGGTACGGAGCGATGGGAGCATGCGCTAATTATTGTATAGCTCGCAGCCAATTATGTTACCTTTCACTTCAACATTTACATTACTTACCTTTTGGGCACGAAGCTATAGGTGCCTAAAGCGGAGGAAGCACTACGACCAAAAAGTGTGACCAAACGAGAAGTCAAACTACAGAATTACATCTAGTTTGGAATACGGGAGAAACGACGTCATTTGACAATATAGTTAGCAATTCAAAAAGCACTAGTGCTTCACGTCAATCCACGGTGACTCGCGTTTCTTCATAGTCACTATAAGTGACGGTCTTCTCGAATATTTCAAATTTATTGCTGCCTGTATCGAAAACTTGGTAATAATGTCACAAAGTGTGAATAATAAATAGTTATATATCTCAATATATATAATAATAACTTGTGTAAGTGTGAGACACAGTCTTTGGGTTTGATGCTCTCTTCTGGACAGCACTTTTTGGTCAAAGAGCTCAATCTACTCTAGGTATATCTTCGTGATTTTGGGTCGGCACGTGACGTTTTGACTCGCATTTTATTGAAATGATTGGTCTGATCCAAGCGGCGGGGCTGTAGATTGTAGAGTATGAAAATGAGTAACTCACAGACGGATAAATACGCTAAAAGTAATAAAGTTATGTAGGCCGTAAAACAAAGACGTAATACAGTCAGAAGCAGAAGTGACTAAGCGCACACGCGCGCCCTTATTTTCTTAACAATAAAGTTGTATCCAAATTATGTTGAATATCTTACCCGCCTAGTAGCTACTTTTGCTGTTTAATGTGTATCTACATTTATAATTCTTCTGATCTCATAAAATATTTAAAAAAAGTGCCTATTAGTTAGGTTAGGATAATCAATCGTTTTATAGAATGATCAAAATTATAAGTGTTATGCGTGTTGTATAAGAAGATAATGTTTCAATGTGTTAGTCATAAGAAAATTATTAGAAAGGTACCTACAAAGGGTTGCTAAGAAATCAATAATAATTAGGTCAGGATTACACTTGTAAGTTTTACTTACGTAAGTATGGACACAGCTATACTACAGAATGAGATATGAATATCGTTATCTCATTCTAGCAAATAGCTTTGTCCCTACTTACGTAAGTAAAACTTACAAGTGTAATCCTGGCCTTAGAGATAGACCAAGATAAGTCTGCAACGATTTTGATAGCATACGCAGTGCAAGTGTTATTTATAAGTACGTCATAATTTCATAGAAGTTTGACGTTTAAAAAAACTTGCACTTCGTGTGCTACCAAAATCGTTGCAGACTTATCTTGGTCTAACTCTAGTATAGATACCAGACCAGACCGCTTGGCATGGCTTGCGTTTTCGGATGCGGCTTCATATGTCAAGCGCGACTTTGAGTATGGAAACGCGCGCGCATGTCATGCTAAGCTGTCAAGAACAGAGGAACACAGATTGTATATTAGAAATCATTTAATATTATTTTCACCACACCAGCTGGTAAAGGCTCTTTTTGATTGTTCAAAAACTGATAAGAAAGTTGCATTTTATCCACATGTGAGGCAAAGTAATCAAATGAAAATTTTGAGCTGTTTGCTTATGTTTGCTGGTAGAATTTACTTATAAATGATAAATATTTAACGATGCGTTCTGACGTTTTTCGGGGGTCTATTATAAACCGTCAATATACCGTACCGTTGAACGTCGTTTGTAGTTTTTTTGTCTCTTTTTTTCTGTTAATGACGTGACAGGGACAGAGATAATAGAATCCAAGTATTTCGAACTTTTATTAGGCCCCGCATGTTGAAATGACATTTGAATATAAAGGTCACTTGAATGCATCTTGAATGGCATTTTGTCACACTCAGTGCGATTTTGCTCACTGTTTTTAAGTAGCAAAGTACCCTTGTTCTAGCTGCTGAGGTGAAAATTATATTTCTTAATTATATTGATAAACAAATGCCCAGTACATGTTTTCATTCCTTTTAGTTCACCTAAAAAGTATGTTTATTTTGTCGCTTTTCCGCTCTTTTTTTTTCTCATACACAAGGAAATAGCCCACCCTTACATTTGTGAAAAAAAAAAAAAAAAAAAAAAAAAATGAACAGGTAGGTAAGTTATGTTATGTGTGCTCTCATCGCGCCAGTCTCCGTTGACCATATTGTAATTACAATCGTGTTAGCTCATCAAATGCACTTATTAAAATAGACACTATCATAAAATACTTAAGATATAGTTAGATAGTTATATTCTTATTTATTACAATATTCAGAAGAAAAATACGTACTTGCGCAATCATTAGGATAAGTGGCCGTAATGTTGTAGATGATTAATTAAAGACTGGCTAGCTGAAGGTGGCAGTAGCAAGTAGGTAGTCAAACAAAGAAAAGTCTGCAGAGATTTTGACAGCACACGCAGTGCAGGTGTTATTTTAAATGACAAACCTATGAAATTATGACGTATAAATAACACTGTCACTGCGTGTGCTGTCAAAATCTCTGCAGACTTTTCTTGGTCTAACTCTATTATACTTTTGGTATTCACGCATTTTTCTGACAGTGCCTGAGTGTAGTGTAGTGGGCTACCACAGTTGACTGGTCCTGGCTATGTTAAAGTTAGCGAGCAATCGCGGTGTAGCACGGCCAAGTATTTAAAAATTATTTATAAAAGGTGCGTTTAGTCCAGATCTGCCGATTGCTCCGCTAGCGCGCCGTTCACATGTCGCTCGCGCACTGCACTTCTAATGCCGAGCAGTTAGAAGTGCAGTGCGAAAGAAATGTTCTAACATGCAGGGGCATTCCCCACACCTGTACAGCTACCACTAGTTTGGCACTTTGGCACCATAGAATAAAAAGTAAATTACGTGAATATTATATTATAGTACTTTTCAAACTCGATGGGTAGGATGACAGCTTTAATTTCAATACAATTTTGCGAGATTTGGCGTTTTTAGGTTATAATATAAGTTATATGGAGATGACCCCTGTCATTCTATATCGAGTTTTAAATATATTATACAGACCCCGGACTTTTTTCGCAATGATGTCACAATAGGGAAGTTTGGGGAGCCAATTGTCAATACAAATAAATCCAAGCAACCGTTATAAATCATGCTTAATGGATATATTCTGCTAGAAGACGTAGCCTAACCGCAAGTCATTTAGAACAACTTTTGATCTGTTACGGGGAGTTGTTAACGAAAGAACAACATCGATAAATTAATCAATTGACCACTATTTACTTACTGGAAATTTATATCGTGAATGCCTTTCGTATGCTTAGGAGCAGATCTGCTCCATATATATACAACTCTAGCATGAAGTGGTCACGATTGCTATTTATATGGCAATTTTTTGACATGCGCATACGAAAGGTTAATTAACACCGCTCCATTTACTCCCCAAACTACCCTATTCTGACGTCATTGCGACGAAAGTCCGGGGTCTTTATAGCGTTAGCGATTACACCTCTCGCGTCGAATGATCTCTAAATAGATGACGGATTGATGAAATATGTTTTACCCTACTTTAATATGTATTATATTTCTATAGTACATTACTACAGAGGCCGGATGTTATGAGGCCGGCAACCCCTATTCACGCCGAGGTATGTGTGCTTTTCTCAAACATGCAATGAAATAAACGAAAAAAGTCCACGAAACGAAAGTTTTATTTATAGATAATGACATTCAAACTTTATTTAAACTCTCATACATAACCGGGAATCGAACCTGTTCAATATTCTTTATGTAATCGCATGTAGTATTTTTTTGTATAATTGAGCCTGAAAGTATAAGGTTAAGCATGAAAGAGTTAAAAAAAATTGAATGCCATTATTATTAAATCTAAAATCGAAGCCATGGTTCCTAAGAACAGATGTCGCTATCTCTCATAGTTTCAGACTTCTCCCTACTGACCCATTTCGATTGATCACTGTATATATCGTTGTCCCATAACACAAGCCTCCTTGGGCTTACCGTGGGACTTAGTCAATCTGTGCAAGAATGTCCTATAATATTATTATAATCAGCGGACGAAATCAGCGAGCCAATTTGGCATTTGCGTTTCCACGGCCTGATTTGACTCGACAATTTTGTCAAAGTTGTGTAGACAGCGCTCTGTACGTCTACCCTCATTCTTGCGCGTCGGCTGCGTTTCCTATTCTATTTTTACCCGACTGCCAAAGGAGGAGGGTAATGTTTTTCGAATGTATGTATGTATGTCTCTTTCTTTGTGGCCTCCTGTAGCCTAAACGGCTTAATGGATTTTGATGTATGAGGTATCGTTAGATTCGTCTTGATCACGGGAGTGTCATAGGATACATTTTATCCCGAAAGTCCTACGGGATACAGAGATAATATTTTTTTTTACATTCACTGAAATAATTTGATATATGAGGTATCATTAGATTCATCTTGATCACGGGAGTATCATAGGATACATTTTACCCCGAAATTCCTACAGGAACATGTTATAGTAACGGCACCAGTCATGGGACTTGTAAGAGGAAATTTGGAGTATTTGTGACATTTTCCTGATACATGTAAAATGTTACCGCCTTGCGTGTTAGAAGTTGAATGTCCTATCCGTCTTTTATGTTTCAGGCGTGTTGTATCAAAAATTCAGCAATTAGTTTCCACATAATTAACAAATTAAAACTATGTGTTTTTTCTCCAGTCATGGTCGGCAAAGCTCCAGTAATGATACCCCGGTAATGGGCGTGGATCCAGTAATGGGGCCCCTATAATGGGCATCCCTATGAGTATAAAATATTGGAATAGGAAATAAGATTTGGCAAATTCAGCTTCCAAAATTTGACCCACACTAATAGACCGGGAGCCAGGAACAGATTTCCATGACCAATCGCCTCCCGGGCGAAAACTCGTATCCACTCGTATGTACATCGAATAATTTTGTCTCGATTAATTTTAGGAACAATTATAGGTTTTAGGGACAGGATTTCGAAAATGATGACCATCTTGGAATCCAAGATGGCGGACATGCACCATGTCATAAAAGTCGTCATGGATGTCGTTTTATGGGTTTTAGGGAGTGCTAGTTTCGAAAATGATGACCATTTTGGAATCCAAGATGGCGGACATGCACTATGTCATAAAAGTCGTCATATAATAATAATTGGCCAATAAACGAATTTCATAAAAGTCTAACTTAAGCAGCTCTATGACTCTTGTTTATGGTCAAATATTACCAGTGTTTATAAACTAGTTTAAGATACTAATTTATAGATATTGCAGGCGGGGACCAACTTGACTGCCACCAACGAAAATACCTACCTAAGTAACATTCTGCTAAATAGTGAACTTAACAACCAACAACCAAAATGACTATAAGTAACCCTGTGTTGGTCCCCGCCTGCGATACTTACCAAGTTACCATCAACCATCAACATTTATAAATTATAATTATTTAGTTAATATTTAGAATAAGTTTTTATTTATTTAACTATTGATTACATACACATTTCATAGTGCATTTTTTATATTGATTAAATGGTATTCCATAGCTTGGTTTTAGCATTTGATTAAACAATATTTCTTGTGGGGCTTGTTTTCCTCTTTTTAGTGTGCAGTCGGATTTTTTGTTTTTTTTTATAATAACTTTTTTTACAATATAATTATTACAATAATACAACCTGCGTATTAGCCATTAGTCGTATATTAGAAACGTGAAAAGTAAACTAAATAAAAATATTTTACAGTCGGGTACGATTTAGCAATTAATTAATTTAGAAAAACTACACAATTAAGGTTTTTCTCGTACCTACCTATGCTATGTTAGTAAAGGACCAGACACAGCAATGTGTCTCTACCAAGACTCTTTCTACTTAAAAAAACACCTTAGTTACGAGTACACACTTGGTTAACACACTAACTTTTCTTTGCATTTGCCTTGTAGCTTGTAGGTATCTACAAGGCAGTCAAGGCACTACCTTAATTAAGCCCGCTCCACAGTCGTGCGGGAATCGCTCGGAATGATTCGCGCACGAGTGTGGAGGGGGCTTTACGACGTGGCTGGAAAATTACCAGATTCGACACGAGCTACAAGTAGGTACAGTTTCCCTAGTAGTCATACTTGTTATGGCCATTTTTTGCCCGGATGCTGCACTTCATGATAAAAGCAAGCCGCTTTGCACAGTGATAGAAGGGACCAAACTCAGTGATTTGACCCGCAGCAGCGCAAGTTTCACCCCTTAGGAACAAAGATGGCACCACTTCTTTAAAAAATAATTCAAAAAATTCTACAAGCTAAACGAATGAACCGATTTAAATGTTTAATATCTCAAATGAAAGCTTATTATATACGTTACTTTAAAAAAAATACTCAAAAAATATATACTGAATACTTTTGACAAAAAACGGCATCTTAAGTTTTTTTTTTTTTTACTTAATTGATAGTTTTTACTTGATTTCTCAAAAAAAAATTATGGAACATGAATAGTTTAATACATGTGCATATTACTGAATAAACAACAAGTATTATACAAAAAACTCGACACCGATACCTCTCATACTCTACGAAATATGACAGTTTGAATGTGAGTGTAAATTTCTTCAAAATATATTTCAAAAAATTCTACAAGCTAAACTATTTGACCGATTTCAATGTTTAATATCTAAAATAAAAGCTCATTATATACATAACTTATAAAATAAAACTCAAAAAAACGTATACTGAATACTTTTGGCAAAAAACGGCATCTTAAGTTTTTTTTCTAACTCGATTGATAGTTTTTACTTGATTTCTTAAAAAAAAAAGGAACATGAATAGTTTAATACATGTATATATTACTGAATAAATAACAAGTATTATAAAAAAACCCGACACCGATACCTTTTAATCTTCATGAAATATTTAAGTTTAATTATGAGCGCTCTTACAAATAAATTTATTTAAAAGAAATCTTCAACCGCAGTAAGTGCACTGATTTTAATGTGAAATATGTCATATGAAAAGAAATCACCCAATTTATTTTAATAAATAAAAAATAAATAAATAAAAACTGAATAAAGTTTTTTCCTGGTGCTGAATTACAAAAAAATATAACAAAATAGAAATTATTTTTATTTTAAGTGACTACATTTGTAAACAATGTCCTTTTCGGTAGATGTAGATTTCAATACTACAAAATCACCGATCATACATGAACTGGTTGCTGTAGATTACTGTTGAATTATTTTTGTGCCTGTAGATTACTGTTGAATTATTTTTGTGCCTAGCTGATTACCATTAAACCTATAATTTTGTGCCAAACCTATAATCAGTGGTCAGCAACTCAGCATGCAAAATAACCCTGGATTGAAAATTACATTAACTTAATTTTGATTTGTACAGCCACCTTTGCATGATTTACACTGGGCTGTGCATGGTAAGCTGACGCGACGACAGTCGACACCCACAACGCATAGTTTCACAGCCAGATTTGGAGCCACAATGGTCCAAGAGGCTTAATTGCGACCAAATGGCTGTAACTGCCGACAATTATGCAGTGCAACTCTCTTTTTTCTTAGTCCATGCCTAAGAAGATGTACATGGTATGGAAACTTCTGGTTCCAGAGGAGCGTTTCCCCATATATGGCCCGCTTGGTAAGCTGCTCGAAGTGCATGTTTATAGAGAGCAGCTGATGTAGGTGGCAGGCTTGTAACAAGCTTCCTACAAAACTCCTCTTCTTCTTCTTCCTGGCCATTATTATTCCCATCTCTAGTTGGGGTCGGCCCTCCTTATACCATTACGCCACTTAATGCGGTCTGCTGTCATACTTTTATCTATGCCTGCTGCCTCCATGTCTCCTTCAACGGTGCTGCTCCAAGTTGTGGGGGGTCGTCCTCGGCCTCGGTTACCCTCCCTTATGTTTAATACCGCTCTCATGATGTGGCTTTCATCACGTCTCATGACGTGGCCATACCAGCGTAGGCGGCCTTCCGCCAATTTGTCGCTAATGCTAGCAACCTTAAAAGTTCCTCGGACATAGGTGTTTCGAACTCTGTCAAGTCTTGTGACGCCGCCCGCCCAACGTAGCATCTTCATCTCGGTGGTGTGAAGTTTTTTCTCGTCAGCTTTCCTTAAACCCCAGCATTCCGATCCATATAATAACGCAGGCCTTACGGCTTGTTTATAGATCTGACCTTTAGTTCTTACAGGTATTCGGGGATCACACAAAACACCAGAGAGTGATCGCCACTGAAGCCAGGCTGATGAGATTCGGTGCTGGATGTCCTTTTCTGCGGTAGTCTGCGGTGACACTATAGATCCCAGATATTTAAACGACTCCACCTGCTTGAGTGGGACTCCTTCGATACACGGCGGTGCAGTGGTACTTAGCCTTGTTTTTGTTAGGTGGCAGAACATATATTCGGTTTTCTCCCGACTGATTCTAAGTCCCTGTGTTTCTAAAGCTGTTACCCACTCATTTAATTCAGCTTGTAGGTCCTGGAGGGACTCGGCAATTAAGACTATGTCATCCGCGTATAATAGTGTCCATGGTGCGGGTTTCTGTAAATCCCTAGTTAAATACTTCATGACTATGTTAAACGACTCCTACAAAACGACTTTTCTTTTTCAGTTCTACATCTACCGGTGAACCCGAAGAGGACATTTAAGTTTTTTGTTTACGAATGTAGTCACTTTAAATAAAAATAATTTCTATTTTGTTATATTTTTTTGTAATTCAGCACCAGGAAAAAACTTTATTCAGTTTTTATTTATTTATTTTTTATTTATTAAAATAAATTGGGTGATTTCTATTCATATGACATATTTCACATTAAAATCAGTGCACTTACTGCGGTTGAAGATTTCTTTTAAATAAATTTATTTGTAAGAGCGTGCGTAATTGAACTTAAATATTTCGTGAAGAATAAAAGGTATCGGTGTTGGGTTTTTTTTATAATAATTGTTATTTATTCAGTAATATATACATGTATTAAACTATTCATGTTCCATAAATTTTTTTTAAGAAATCAAGTAAAAACTATCAATCGAGTAAGAAAAAAAAACTTAAGATGCCGGTTTTTTGCCAAAAGTATTCAGTATATGTTTTTTGAGTATTTTTTTATAAGTAATGTATATAATGAGCTTTTATTTTAGATATTAAACATTGAAATCGGTCAAAAAGTTTAGCTTGTAGAATTTTTTGAAATATATTTTGAAGAAATTTACACTCATATTCAAACTTTCATATTTCGTGAAGTATGAGAGGTATCGGTGTCGGGTTTTTTTATAATACTTGTTATTTATTCAGTAATATATACATGCATTAAACTATTCATGTTCCATACATTTTTTTTTGAGAAATCAAGTAAAAACTATCAATCAAGAAAAAAAAAAACTTAAGATGCCGTTTTTTGTCAAAAGTATTCAGTATATATTTTTTATGTATTTTTTTAAATGTAATGTATATAATGAGCTTTCATTTGAGATATTAAATATTTAAATCGGTTCATTGGTTTAGTTTGTAGAATTTTTTGAAATATTTTTTAAAGAAGTGGCGCCATCTCTGTTCCTAAGGGGTGAAACTGCCGCTGCTGCGGGTCAAATCGCTCAATTTGGTCCCTACTATCACTGTGCAAAGCGGCTTGCTTTTATCATGAAGTGCAGCATTTTGTTCATAACAAGTATGACTATAGCGTCGATGGCGTTGATATCTTTTGCGGCGGCGAGTTCTCCCTGTTTGGCTCGGCCTCGGTATAACACTCACTGTCGAACATTGCAAAAACCCTGCATTCCGTGTTGGTTCGCGCATTTCTATCTTCACGTTTTCTATAATGTCTGGGAGCTTTGTGCGGTTTAGAAAACTTTGCAGGAATTGAACCACGGCGCGGTCGATCGGCGTCACCTGATCGTGCAAGTCATTCAACTCGATTGTTAATTGGGTTGTACTTGTAGCTTTTGAACGGAAACGCTCATTCATGAGCGCCTTTTGCATTTTACATATTTTACATACTAATTTCATTTTTTTTAATATTTCAAGAATTTTTATAACAAATACTAAATCATATCTGCTTTTGGCGAATGGCAGTTGTGTCAATGACAGAATTGACAGACACTTAACCTCTTTGTTTAATCTTTCCATGAATCTAGTATTAAGTAGTATTAACTGGATCGGTCATGAGGGGTGGGGCGAAATGACCGAACGGGATAGTCTTATGTATCTTTCAGTAGTAGTGACAGAGAGCAATATATTACTTTTTGTCTTTGTCATAGTTTCACTTTTCCACCGCTGCCACAACCGAAATTGTGGCAAACAAATAAGTACGTGACATGTCATGCTTGTTCGTTGCTTGTTTAATTATTGTTGTTTTCTATGAAATTGTGCTTTCTCTTATAAAACATAGTGATGGTTAGCGTTTTGAATTGATAAAATAATGGTGAATTATTCAGTAATCGGCTGTAATAGCCGCTCTGAGCAAAAATATGAGAACATATAACCTTTCACACGTAAGTACGGTATTTTACACCTTCCTCTTAACGCAATTTGTGAGAATAACATCGTAAAATTACGTTACACTCAAAGCAATGTAGAATAAAACGATTTCAATAAAAATATCACAATTATTTACGCAAATTGACAAAACATTATTTGTAAAATTATCCGCCCAAATTACGTAGGTTGTTTGTGGTAATCTCAACATGACCTCAGACTCGTCTGAGTAGCTGACAGATTACCTCAGAATAATGACTAAAGCATAGAAGTCGGGCAAAAATGCTTCGCAAATATGTATACCCGTACTTTACTTCCTTACGAATTAGATAATGTGCCGAAAAGAGATGCATATATGCTTGTTATTTCTCATTTACGTACGGTGTCATAAGTTTGATAATTTGCTAGGGATGTAACTGTGTCGACTTTTTATATCGATAAATTATGCATAAGTTTATGTGCCGTGTAAAAGAATAATCACGAAATTGGCAAATTGACAATAGTATGGCTAATGAAAGTTGAACCTGAAAAAACGCGGCAATTTCAAGAAATCTGTAGCAGGCGGCTCGTTGAAATGAAATGCGTTGAATACAAGGATTGCATAACTTTTATACTTTTTATAATTTTCATATTCTAAAAATCATTAAAAAGTATAAAAATTATGCAATCCTTGGAATCAAAGAGCCGCCTGATATGAGGATTAATGGATGTACCTAATATAGCTTTTATCTCATTTGCAGTCTACCACTCAGAACCGTCTAACTATACCTCTCGTTTTTTTATCATTAGAAAGAAGGCGAGCGATCTTAACGTGTCGTTTTTTTTTTCATCAAACCCATACGTGTGGAGTATCTATGGATAGGTCTTCAAAAATGATATTGAGGTTTCTAATAAAAAAAGTTCCGCAGCATAGTAATCCGGATTATCTTTAAAGAAAAGTGCAACCATTAATGCGTCTATGTCTGGTAGGTTGCCGCTATCAGCTTTCACATATTTCGGCTCCATTTTGAGATTCTTATGAATATTGTGCCACTAGATATACGAATAAATCGGAATATATCAGAAAACTGTGGAACAATAACTAAAATTAACTAAATACAAATAAAACAGTTAAAACACTCAAGACAATCAAGAATGTTTACCCGCGTGTGACGTCATCCGAGCGTTGACCAATCACAGAGCGTTCACGTCCCTGATGAAATTTCAAAAAAAAATTTTTTCTTTCGTTTATTTTCCAAAAAAAAAACATAATTTACATTCAAATATAGTGAAATATAGTTTATTATCTTAGGATGACAGCAATTCGTTATATATTTTTAATGTTGTCAAATACCCTATTGCTCGGAGTCGGAGCAATGCTGAGCCGAACGGAGCCGATTATACCCGAAAGGAGGAGTTTCGCACCCCTGCCTGTAAGTACCTACGCTGGATTGGGTGAAGGCATAAAATAAAAAAATATGTATAAAATAAAAAATATATATGTATACAATTCAACTATACAATTAAATCCCTGTTTGTGCGTAATTTATAAAATTCATTATAATTACAATGGTTATTTCGCTATGCGCTACCAAAGTACTTTATTGTCAATCCGCATCTTAGGCTAAATTAACTAAGATCACATACTTCACTAAGGACGGATTTTCACAAGCCTCGATCTCTCCTACCAACATTTATATTCGATAAAATGTAAGTATATATGTCGCAGGCATTTTGAGAATCCGCCGTTTACAAACGACGCCGTCACTTTATAATCGCGAAGCGGTAAGGCAATTTGGGGCATTTTCTATGAAATACATTTGTCAGTGCGCTTAATAGCGTCAACGTCAAACGTTGGGTTTCGTTAGGGTGACCATGGCTTAAAAAAAAACGGACATCACACTAAATCAATAGGTAGGTAGGTTAGGTTCGTTAGGTAGCTTCAAATGCCCGAAGGGCAAACCGCCCCGAAATAGGTTAAGAAGGAAATGTTTTCTAAAAAAAAAACAGTCCGACGAACTCCAGATTTGATGGACACCTCAGCGTTTTTCATAGTTTTGATGTGCAGCGCCACGCGTGGTAAATTAAAGAACTAATTGGACCAAAATGCCGTGGCAAAATGCAAACAGCGCCGTTAATGCCATAAGGTATTTCACATAATCTATCTCTCTCTCTCTCTCTCTACATGCATCTCTACATGCCCTTAACAGACTTAAACACTTTTTACCCGTTAAAACAAAAATATTATTAGCACAGACATTAATCCTACCCATAATTGACTACGGTGATGTGTGTTATTCAGACTTAAATGAAGAGCTCTTGAACAAGTTAGATCGTTTACTAAATAACTGCATTCGTTTCATTTTCTGTCTTCGTAAATACGACCATGTCTCCTCTTTCCGCTCTAAACTCGGCTGGTTTCCTATACGTGTTCGTCGAAATATTCGCATGCTTTGCACCCTCTTCTCTGTTATTAATGATCCCCAATCTCCCGAATATCTCAAATCTTTCTTCAACTACTATGGTGTTTCTCGTGTCCGTCAACTTCGCTCTACTGGCAACCTTTCTTTGTCCATACCATCTCACCGAACAGGTTTCATGTCCTATTCTTTCTCTATTCAGGCAGCTCGCCTTTGGAATAGTCTCCCTGTTAAAATTAGACAGTGTCCGAATAGATTTGCATTTAAAAAATCCTTACGTGAGTACTTTGCTGGCAGAACGATGAATTCTTAGTGTTTCTGTTTTGAAAGTTTCATCTGATATCTTATGTATTTGTATGTAAGTATATTGTATGTATTTATATGAATATTATATATACAGATATATGTATGTATGTCTATGCCTATCCATTATTTAACTATACTTGTATATATGTAATCACTATGTTGCACCGCCTACAAATTATCTGCTTTGCCCGAAGGTTGACTGGTAGAGAATGCCTCATAGCATTAAGTCCGCCTTTTGTACCGCCGCAATAAAAAACCTCTTCTTCTTACCATTCATAATATGTATAAGTTAACAACTATGTATTCCAGTAAAGTATTGGAAATGTTTACCTTGGACCAATGGGTAAATCATATAGATGTTTCTAAATCTATTAAGTTAAACATTACTTCTATTAACAAATCTAAGCGCGAGTATGACAAAGTTTCCCTAAGAACTACTGTAAACGCTTTTTTACGTATCAATTACTCTGGATTTTATTGTATATATACCGACGGTTCCAAGGAAAAAAACTCCTTAGGTGCCGCAATTTATGACCCTCAATCGAACGTATCGGTTAAATTACATATAAAATATGACATGTGTATAATGCACACCGAGTTGGTTGCCATTGCTGAGGCCTTATCCTACATCCAATCCCTAGATTGCAATTACATAGTCATTCTGTCAGATTCTAAAAGTGCCCTGCAACATATTGCTCGGTGTACCACGAACACTCGATGTCTCCCGGTTGCCTATTCCATTTTGAATCTCATTGACAAATTAAAATCGCAAGATAAGATAATTCTGCAATGGATTCCATCTCATGTAGGTATAGCCGGTAATGAAGTAGTCGATTCCATATCCAGGCTGGCTTGTCATGGTGGAGTAGAATGTAATATCTTACCTTTTAATACGGATTGTATCATTTTAGCCAAACAGAGAACCTATTCTTTATGGAAAGAATACTTTGATAACAGATCAACAGAAAAGGGTATTTGGTACAAGACGATCCAACCTCATCCTCTAATGACACCGTGGATTGATTGTTTTCTTAATAGACGTGACATTGTATTGATGATGAGACTACGTTCTGGACATATCCTATTGAACCAATTCGGTTATTTAATGAAGAAAGTTCCTTCTCCTAATTGTGATGAATGTGATGTAGTAGAAGACGTGTACCATGTTATAATGGAATGTGTCCGGAATGAAGCTGCTCGGATACAACTGGCTTTTTCAAGCCATAATACTATGTTTGATGTCGGGGGCTGCAATAGCGTTCTGGCTGCTCCTTTGTCAGACTCCGCCATGGCGCTACTGCAGCTTGTACGAAAGGCTATTGTTAATAGATTAAGTTAATTATAAGAACATTGTATTGCTGTTTTCTATGGAGCGACATGTTCACCTCGGTGACAAGCTCTTAAATAAAGAGAAAAGAAAAAAAATATAGTCTCCATGGCTGCGCCCTTAATGGGGTTGGCAACTGTCAAAGGTTTTATTTTTTATTTATTTAATAAAATACAGAGTATTCATACAATAATCATAGCCCCGCAAAACTCAATAATGAGTTTGACTGTGGGGTCATCAGTCTCTAGTTACATATGTACTTAACTTAATTTTATAGTAGTGCAATTACTACAAAATATTGAGGTAGTGTATTTTTAACATAGATTTAAATTTAGACTTCTTATTTTCACATCTTATGGCTTCGGGCAAACTATTAAGCAAATATGGTATTCTTTTCCTAAGGGTTCTATCGCCGTAGCTTGCCCCTTTTTCTATGAGATTTGACTAAAAGGGCTGGCATCAAGGTCCTCTATAGAATCCGTGATTTTCTTAGCGTAGACCTTCGAGTCAACCTTTGTGATACGCTAATACTCTCAAAGTTTGATTACGCGGACGTGGTTTATGGACCACGGTTGTTAGCTAGAACTGAACGCATTATACAAAGAGTCCAGAATGCATGTGCACGTTACTGTTTTAGAATCCCTCCACGAACGCACGTGACACCTTACTTAAATTCATCAGGCATTCTTAAAATGACTTACAGAAGAGAACTTCATCTATCTTCCTTGTTGTTTGGAGTATTAAAGTTTTCAAAACCCGAGTACCTCTTCCAAAAGTTCACCTGGCGTTCAAACACTTCTATGAAATATGGTCTTAGATCGGTCAACAACAAATTAGTAACTTTTCATTACTGCACATCCGCATTTCGAGGTAGTTTTAAATACACAGCAACTAAGTGCTGGAATAATATACCTCCGCCATTAAAGATATTAAATTCTCTTAAAAGTTTTAAAACACAGCTTAAGCGACACCTTCTTCAGATTCAAAATGAACTACCTCTTGGCGGTAGAGCAATACCCTCTTATCTTTGATTATAGCCCAGCCATATAATACATACAATAATGACATTTAATATAATATTATTTACAAATACGCACATTCACACTTTACACTTCAGTATCAGTCTTACCTACGTATAAATATATATCTTAACCAACAAAAACACAAAAAATCCTTTATAATTTTATAAGTACTTATAATAATACTACACACTCAACAACACAATGCACACTTTCATTTCATACACCTTCCATATACCTATTCTTTATCTTTCTTTTTCTCATTTAATGTTCTTAATACTTAAGGTTTCTTTTTTTTTCTTTTATCACTTAAAACTTTTTTTGTCTTTATTCCTTTTATTATGTAATAGGTACTTAGTGTTTCTTTTTGTTTATAGGATCCGACTGAAAAC
Source organism: Cydia strobilella (assembly GCF_947568885.1). NCBI lineage: Eukaryota > Metazoa > Arthropoda > Insecta > Lepidoptera > Tortricidae > Cydia > Cydia strobilella. Next base: position 8,111,859 of record NC_086068.1, on the reverse strand, counting down.
CAGCGTTGCAGTAAATTTACTGCAACATTATGCTGAGTCGAGACTCCTTTTTAACATCACGCTGTCTTTAATGCCAATGTCAATTAATTTAGTTAAGAAGTAATGTATCTAGTTAGGTACATTAGTAAACTATTAACCTACATATTTTATGTTTCATGTTTTGTGATGTTAAATAAATTTTCTCTCTCTCTCTCTCTCTCTCTCAATAAAAAAAAAGCAAAAATTTGACAATTCTAGGGATTGACAGGACAAGCTATGCTGGCGCCATCTGCTAATGAGGGCTAACGCGTATGAATTCGCCGCTAGGGGCGCTAGTGTAGATGGTGGTCTTTTCCATAGTTCGAAATGTCAAATGTCAGTTGTCACTTCAATGACTGACAGCTGTTCTTTAGTCTTTTGGACCACCATCAACAGAGGCGCCAACTGTGAGCAAAAAAACGATAGCCCTCATTATTTCGACCGGCCAACCCCATTGGAGGATTAAATAGGTATAGTTGGTCAAGCAAATCTTGTCAGTAGAAAAAGAAGGGTTATCGTCCCATAGAGAATTTTAATTTCGCGCCTTTTTCTACTGACAAGATTTGCTTGAACAACTTATAAATCGAATAAATTCTTTATTTATGTTTTTGATCAACTTCCAAGAAAGTGGGTCTCAATCCGTAGGTATCGTGGTTTTTACGGTCCCGTTTTTACCTTATGGGTACAAAGACTCCACTGTCCATCTGTCAGTCTGTCTGTGTGTCACCAGGCTGTGTCTCGTGAACCGTGATCTAGCTATTACGGTTCATGAAATACAGTTAAATTTTCACAGATGATGTATTTATTTCTGTTTGCGCTATAACAACAAATACTAAAAAGTACGGAACCCTCGGTGGACGAATCCGACTCGCACTTGTTCGGTTTTTATTTTTTACGTAATGTCCCCGATTTCTCGAAGACGCTGAACGTTTTTAAAATTTTCCCTTTATGTTTGTAAAGTAGTTTCGTAGTTGGTTGCATAATAATGTATATGAACCTTAGTATGAACTTTTTAAATATTATTAGCAATAGCTGTAGCTGCAAAGTGTATTCTGATTGTAAATTGTAATAACAGTTGTTATGGATATACCTACTAAATGCTTGTATATAATAACTACGTAGGTATGTCTTGTTTTATTTTTTTACCTTTTTCGAGGTAAAACTAAAATAAAACAATGTTAGGAAGCCATTAAGACTACAAAATATTTTTGGTCAACTTTTAGGACCGAATGGGTATAATATAAATGGGTCGGACGAGTAGGTATAAAGTTATAAAACTTATAAATGTTATAATTACCAGTGACGGCTCGGCGGCGACGAGTGCCAATAGTAGAGGGTGAACTTTTGATCTGTGAAGGCCCAGCGTCGCCAGGTTTCGTCGCAGCCGTCGCGGAGGCCGTCCGACGGGTTCGTACAGCCTTAGTTTTAGAGGCAACTCGCACCATGCCTGCTGCAGAAAAAAAAAACTTGTACCTGCGTAGGTAAAGGAAATTTCAATACCATTTCGAGTACTTTATCACAGTAACAATAATATGAATGAGCTCCCTAGCGACTTTAATGTTGATATAGTATGGTGATGATAATCTTCTCAAATGATTTTTACGCCTAAGACCTTATAGTCTGTTAAAAAAAAGCCATTATTTCTTTTTTTAGGCGCAAAGGCCGACCGCTAGCACAAAAGAAACAATGGTTTTTTCACCTCAGCTGCTCGAACAAGCCTACTTTCGTCACTCCCTGGAGTGAGGAAAGTGCGACTTTCCTCACTCCAGGGAGTAAAACAATGTAGCTTTTTAATTTAGTGAAGGCCATGAACTTCATACTACGGTACGGTACGGTACGGTACGGTACGGTACGGTACGGTACGAACCGGTCCGGTCCGGTCCGGTCTCGTATCGTATCGTATCGTATCGTATCGTATCGTACATATTATAATACTTTTTTTTCTGTTTATTCTGTGTAATTCGAAATACATTTTAACCTTTAATATGTTCTCACTACTGAGGTGAAAGATTATGTGTGCAACACGAGAGCAAAGTTATTTTACATCTCGTGTTTTTGAGTCCCTCGCTACGCTCAAGATTCTACCTTAGAATCTTTAGCTTTCTCGGGACTCAAAATAAACACTCGCAAGAAAAATCAACTTTCCTCTCTTGTTGCACAAATAACTATTGTTGAATATATTAGGGTCTTAGGCGTAAAAATAATTTGAGAAAATTCATACTATAGTGTCTATAGTCACTGTGGTAAGGTACGAAATGGGGTTTTTAGAATTGTGAAAAAAAAAATGAGTATTAGTAGCCTGTAGAAAGACAAGTACAGTCAGCGATAAAAGCTTGGACCGAAAATGATTTTTTTGCCAGAACTTACTTAGCATACGGATTTTTTTTGTCTTACCCCTCATAAAAAACTCTTCAATCTTATCCCAACGTACCCTAACTATGTTTGTACGGGTGGTCAAATCTTGCAAGTTAAATTTGACCCACTTCCCGACTTAGTGAACATATGACCTATGTCTACAATTCCTATGTTTGCCTATGCCAAAGGGAAGACTTTTAGCGATAACCACGCGATAACTCATAAACGGCTTAACTGATCAAGTTTGTTTTAATTGTATTTGAATGAAAAAAATCATAAAAAATAGTGCTTAATAAACACATTCAAATACAATTAAAACATAGACCTGTACCGCTGGCTATATTTTGACCCCTAGGTTATAAAAATATTAGTCAATTCTGTTTTCGCTTATGAATACTTTGTTAAGATGTAAATCTTACATTTTGTTTTGTGTCATATATATAATTTGCTTTTTTAGTAATTTGTTAATTTGTGGTAATTATTTTTTATTTTGAATTATTTTGGAGAAAAAAATATTCGTGAGAAAACATGTAACTGTGTTACATTTAGGATAGTGTTTTTAGTGTGAAAACATAGTTTGTGTCAATTACTTCCAATGCAATCTGATACTGTCATAATATTCTAAATGACACAAAAAAATTTAAAGTAAAAAAAAATACTTAGGTCGAATTTAATCGTTTAAATAGGTCCATTAAATGATTTTGTGTCTTATTAAGGCATAGCTTCATAAGATATTTGATGATTTTTTTGTATCAGGCTGTCACCGTTACAAAAGAATATTAAAGATATTAGAGTTTACATCTTATTAATTTGAAATGCAGGATAAATAAGATATATGAATTTGTGTCACTTGCATCCACTGCATAAACAAATATTGCGTTCAAACGAAGCTCACGGGCGCTCTGAATGGGAAACGGAGGCCGTGCAGGGTGGGGCCGCGGCGTAACCTTGCCGTACGCAACGCATGTTTACTTCGCCTGTGCGCCAAATTAACGCAACTTATTCAAAGAAGTTATACTACTACAAGCAAATAATGCTTCGAATTATCTTTTACCTATTTAAAACTTACAGATATTGTACAATGTCACCATTTTGCAAAAGAACTGTAAGTACATGTTTGATTTGCGAGCGAGCTGGCAACATTGCGCAGGGAAAGCTTAAAAATATCGCGTTTACGTGAACGCCACATACATTTGTGACAGTGATAGGGAAAAGGTACCACTAAAGTAAAATTTGGTTATTAATACCGTGACTTTCTTTCATTCTTTGATAAAATTCTACTTTGATAAAAAAATAGTTATTTATGCAACAAGTGCGGAAATCATTTTTACGCACGTGTATCATCTATGCATTGTGCGAGTAAATAAAAAAACATATCATGGCAAATAAGTTTAATTATTAAAAGGAGTGTTTTAAATCGACACGAGTTGCGAATTACCTATTCGCACGTGTATCGTACAACGTTTTACAGTACATATGGCCCTTTAAACTTTCGACATATGCACGAAAAGTGCTCTTTTCCGAACTAGTGCAAGAAAGTAGCACCATATGTACTGTAAAAAAAATTGAAAACAAAAAGCACTATTGCGGAAAAGTACTACTTTCCGCATGATATGGCTCCGTAGGAAACGCACTTTTCGAGCACATGCATTGTAAAAAAAAATTATAGGGCTGTATCTCGTAAACCATGCGTCGTAGCGCAAAAATAATAAAATTTTCGTTTCCCTTTATGTAACCCTAAAGTAATATATGAAAAATACAATGAAAAAAAATCTTTATAGGGCTGTATCTCCTAAACCGTGCATCGTAGCGCAAAAATAATCAAATTTTCGCTCCCCTTTAAGAAGCCCCTAATTAAGATTTAAAAACGCAAAAAAGAAAAAAAAATCTTTATAGGGCTGTATCTCCTAAACCGTGCGTCGTAGCGCAAAAATAATCAACGTTTCGGTCCCCTTTATGTAACCATTAATTTATATTTAAAAAAAAAACCCAAAAAAACAGAAAAAATCTTTATAGGGCTATATCTCCTAAACCGTTGTAGCGCAAAAATAATCAAATTTTCGTTCCCCTCTATGGAACCCCAAAGTAATATACAAATAACACAATAAAAAAAATCAAAAAAAACTTTAAAGGGCTGCATCTCCTAAGCCGTGCATCGTAGCGCAAAAATAATCAAATTTTCGTTCCCCTTTAAGAAACCCTTAATTAATACTAAAAAAAAAAAACAAAAAAAAACAGGAAAGAAATCTTTATAGAGCCATATCTCCTAAACCGTGCGTGGTAGCGCAAAAATAATTAAAATTTTCGTTCCCCTTCATGGAACCCCAAAGTAATATACAAAAAACACAATGAAAAATAAAAACGAAAATTTTTTTTATAGGGCTGTATCTCCTAAACCATGCGTCGTAGCGCAAAAATAATAAAAGTTTCGTTCCCCTTTATGAAACCCCAAAGTAATATATAAAAAACACAATGAAAAGAAGAAAAAAAATAACAAAAAAACTTTATAGGGCTGTATCTCCTAAACCGTGCATTGTAGCGCAAAAATAATCAATATCCGTTCCCCTTTAAGAATGCCCTAATTAAGATTTAAAAACGCAAAAAAAGAAAAAGGAAAAAATCTATATAGGGTTGTATCTCCTAAACCGTGCGTCGTAGCGCAAAAATAATTAACTTTTCGGTCCCCTTTATGTAACCATTAATTTATACAAAAAAAACGCAAAAAAAAAAAAACAATAGGGCTGGATCTCCTAAACCATGCGGCGTAGCGCAAAAAAAATAAAATTTCGGTCCCCTTTATGAAACCCCAAAGTAATATACAAAAAACAATGAAAAAAAAGAAAAAAAATGTCTTAAAAAGACCCGTAGGGGTCGGATCAAAAACTAAGTCATTAAGTCCGACTCACGCTTGACTGCACATTACGAATAGGTTTTCCGGTAATCTATAGGTAAAGATCTATTTGTGTACTTTTTTCAAAATTTTTGACCCAGTAGTTTCAGTAGGTGGTCATTTTTTGCCTATTTTCTTGAATAACTTCTAAACTATTAATCTTAAAATTATAAAAAAAAAATTTGAGATCCCCACAATAAGCTCTTTCATATGATATGTAACACGATATAGTTTGACAAACTTTATTTATTAATTTTCTCATTTACCCCCATTACAAATTATTTTTAAACACGGGGGCCTGTTTAAAAATAATTTGTTTACGTTACATGTCCATCTTTGGGTCACAAACTTACATACTTGTACCAAATTTCAACCTTATTGGTCCAGTAGTTTCAGACAGACAGACAGACGTACGAGTGATCCTATAAATAAGGGTTCCGTTTTTTCCTTTTGAGGTACGGAACCCTAAAAAACGCAAAAAAAAACAAAAAAATCTTTATAGGGCTGTATCTCCTAAACCGTGCGTCGTAGCGCAAAAATAATCAAATTTGCGTTCCTCTTTATTTAACCCTTAATTTATATTTAAAAAAAAAACGCAAAAAACATTACATATAAATTATTACAATGGGCAATTCCTGTTGTTCAATGAGAAGTAACAATACTAGGGGTACCGTTTACCTGAGGTGGTTGATAGGTGATGAATGCGTTTTGTGTTAAGTGTCATTTTGTATGGGATTTTGAGTTTCCAATAAAATTTTCACTAGGTTTTCTGTTTGAAATTAGTACTAAATGTTGTATCAGTTTTTGTCCAAAATGGATTTAGGTAAATTTTGCGAGCTTTCACTAAACTGCTGTAACTCGGAAACTTAGAATCCACAAAGGGGACTTTACTAAATTTTGACACATATTACTTAGATTTTTTTTTTTATGTGATATTCAGCAAACGAGCAGACGAGCCGCCTGATGGGAAGCAGTCATCGTCGCCCATGGGCGTAAGCAACATCACAGGAGCCACTTAAGCATTGCCGACCCTTGAGAACCCTAAATACCCGCTTCTTGAAGAATCCCATGTAGCACAAAGGAAATACCATTTATTAGATTTTTTTATATTGATAAAAATAATGTTATCCGTTGGAGTTGGAGACGTCCTGAAACGAAAGCGTTCAATTCATGTTATGTTGTGGGGGCTTGGCTAACGATAATCGCAAGCCATAATTTTGTAACATACTAATATACCAGGTGGGGCCTGTAACACGACCAAAATAATTAAAACATAATATTCTACTCATCAAACGATGACACTTTTATTCAATAACTTTCAAATATATAGGTATTATAAAGTCTTGTATTTAATGTACATCATCATAATTGTAATCTATATTGCTTGCCACGCTTAAACATTACAAAAATCACAATAAATTGCGTCTTAAAATAAACTTAAAAAGTCTACTAAAAATCGAAACAAAAGTAATTTTTAAAAGTCGCTGATGTGATATTCTCAATCAAAAGGTAGGTACCACTTTGTCGTTTACCATGAAGACGAAATTTGATTATATCTTTATACAAATAACCTGTCAGAGAGTCCTCGACAAAGTGGTCAGTATGAGGAGTGCAGCCTATAGTTTATTTTTAATTATATTTACATACCTACTCCCACACTACGGTAAGATTGGTAAGGTTGATAAGACAATGTAATTATGCCTCCGAAATGAAATAAATACACTGTATCGCAAAACAAAGTGGCGAGACAGCTCATAATGCCATCTCTTTCACTCTTGGTCGGTCTTAACAAGGGTAAAGGAGATAGTATTAAGATATAGATAGATTATTTGCCGCCAGCTAATATTGCGGCAAGTATAATAAGCACCCCACCCGCGTAGGTACCCTTCCCCGCGCACGCCCTTCTTGCTCAAATGAGTTTTATTTTGCCAGATAGTAAAAAAACCGTATATTAAAATGACCCAAATTTTGAATGATGTCTCAATGTGGTATTATAATATTGTAGACGTAAACTTAATAATATGATTTTTTTTGTGGCAGATACAGGTTGTTAATTAGAAAAAATTTTTTTTTAATAAAAGCGGTGGATGAATTTGACACAGATTTGTTTGAATAACATATAACAATGTTCTGTAAAGTACAACACTTCATTTACTGACTATAATATTATTTTAGGCGTTTTAGGATCAATATTAGGTATTTATTAAATTCCATTATACCCGTGGATGAAAATGACACAAAATGCGTGTGTATGTCGGAAGCCACTTTGCCTTTACAGGGAAACAAAGAATTTCGTCACTAATATTTTTTTTACAGAATGCTGATTGAAAAAAGAAATACCTAAATTTCTACCTAAGCAAATACCTAGGATGACACAAAATATTATTTTTAGGTTTAGTATATGGTCTGGAAACTATATATAAAAAATAAGCAACATTAATATTCTTATAACCTCAGAAGTTATTGGTACAGGTCTACAAGTGTGGAGTGAAACGAAACGGTTTTTTTTTCGTAATGTTCGTACACGACTTCTCACGAATCATGAATCTAGTATAACTGGATCGGTCATGAGGAGTGGGGGAAAATGACCGAACAGGATAGTCTTATGTATCTTTCAGTAGGAGTAGCAGAGAAAGCGCTGTTATTGTTTGTCCTTGTCATAGTTTCACTTTTCCACCGCTGCCACAACCGAGGTTGTGGCAAACAAATAAGTACGTGACATGTCATGTTTGTTCGTTGCTTGTTTAATTATCGTTGTTTTGTATGAAATTGTGCTTTCTCTTATGAAATATAGTGATGGTTAGCGTTTTGAATGCATGAACATTGATAAAATACTGGTGAATTTTTCTGTAATCGGCTGTAATAGCCGCTCTGAGCAAAAATATGAGATCATAACCTTTCACACGTAAGTACGGTATTTTACACCTTCCTCTTAACGCAATATGTGAGAATAACATCGTAAAATTACGTTACACTCAAAGCAATGTAGAATCAAACGATTTCAATAAAAATATCACAATTATTTACGCAAATTAACAAAACATTATTTGTAAAATTATCCGCCCAAATTACGTAGGTAGGTAGGAGTCTGAGGTCAGCCATTTTTAAACTTCTTCTTAATTTAGCTGTATAACAATCATGTTAGGGATACCAGATGAAAATATCATAATTTTATGGGTAATTTTGACCTCGAAGTTTTTTCGTACTTCTAATTCCAAAAAATAAATAAACAAATGGTGTGAAGATTAAATGTGGTGTACATTAATTGGTGTGATTGCGATTTGGGATTTCTTTAAATTAAAACCCATAATACATTTTATTTTACGTTATATTTACTAAACATGTTCAGTTTTGTACCACCTGCGCGAATTATAGGAGGTATTTCATTGTTTATACGCTTAAAAAGAACGGCCCATTGACATTTTATTTAACAATTTTTTAATACCGTCAAACAAGCTAACTTTGCCTCCAGGGTAATCGCCCCAACGTGATATCAAATATTGGGGTAATTTTTACCAATAGGGTATCCCCACGTTTATGACGTCATCTATGTCTATCCCTTACGGGCGCACGCGTATAGCTGGTCTATGTAATGCTAGGTCTATGTCACGAATACACGAATAAGTAGTCCGTCTCTTTCGGATGCAGTGCAAGTAAAAAAGATGCAAGAGTATTCAACGTACTCAAGATATGGTTGTTTCTCTCATACATTTCGTGAACGTGAATGTCATATCTGACAGCCGTGGCTGGCCTGCCTGCCTGCCATTTTGTAATGTTAACTAATGTTATTAGACTGTGTTGTCTGGGTGCGGTTAATGTCGTCGTGTTATTTATTCGGTAATGAGCTGTCTATGTCTTCGTATTATAGACAACAAAACTCATTCACTAATGTCTGGCAATGCCTAAAAGCAGACTTTTAGAGTATACTCTGAAGGTATATATTTGTGAATTAAATGCAGAAGTCACTAGCAGGTACGTACGTATGACAGCAACATACATACATATATTATTATTGTAATGAAAATGTCAACTTCGTATTCAAATGTTTCATATTGTCACGCAATAGGGATGTTTTTATTTGTTTTGTGTCAGTTTATCATTGTTATATTCAAATTATATCAAAATTGGTTCAACCATTTTTGGTCATCTGGATTCAATGCACTTCGCTTAATCCCGTTACGTAAATATGAAAGTTTGAAAGTTACAACAGCAATACCTATAGTCAGACCGAGATAAGTCTGCAACGATTTTGATAGCATACGCAGTGCAAGTGTTATTTTAAATGTCAAACTTTTATGAAATTTTGAAGTATAAATACACTTGCACTGTGTGTGCTATCAAAATCATTGCAGGCTTATCTCGGTTTAACTCTCGTTTTTTTTCGTCGATTTTTTCCGCAGAAATTTATGAAAATACCTATAATGTTAACTGTGAGAACTGTAAAACGGGGTCAAAACAAATACTGTTGTTATGGCGGCAAGAGAAATACATCATCTGTGAATTTTTTTACTGTAGCTATCATGGTTCATTAGACAGCCTGGTGACTGACAGATGGACAATGGAGTCTTAGTAATAGGGTTCCGTTTTTACCCTTTGGGTACGGAATCCTAAAAAAAGGAAAAAGTGTAAAGTAGTAAAAAGTGTATTTTATAAGTTAAATGTAATGTAACTAACAACTATGGATCTAAATATTAATATCCAAAATAAAATTCTTTTCTTTTTATTTATTAATTATATTACTGGTGACAGACAGACAGATGGACAGCGGAGTCTTAGTAATAGGGTCTCGTTTTTACCCTTTGGGTACGAAACCCTAAAAACGAAGTTCGCGCTAGTTTTGCTACAACTACCCGGGTAATTGGGTAAATACGCGGGTATTTTCGTTTTTCTTCTAAATGGTAACTGGGGTGTAAGACAAAAATCATTAACTGGGGTGACATTACAATAAAAATTAAAAATAAAATTCAATCAAGATAAAAAAAGTAAAACAATTAGGCCTAGTTTCCCCTCGGGGTTGGAAAGTCAGGTGTCATAAAAACTATGGCATGTGACAGTTCTTGTGATTAAGTTGCCGTGCTGACCCCAGGCTCCCTTATTGAGCCATGACAAAAAGCTGGGTCAAGGCTACAAAGATAGTTTGTTGAATCACCCGATGTAGTTAATACTTAACTTTGAACTGATATAATAATTATTATTTTTTTCAATTCCAGATGCTGCTAAGGGCTGCAGAGTTACATTAAGAGAAGAAACATTAATAAAATTTCGTCCTTCGCCTAATTTCAAAAATATGAAGAAGTTCATAAAATCGAAAATAGATTTTACAGAGAACTGCAACCAGTCCCATTATCATGGGACAGAACATTCACCAACAAATACTTCGCCAGAACCAATAACGTCACTGGAGGAGCAGAAAGCTTTGCTGGAAAAGGCAAAGCATGCGCAACCTCCCTTACCACTAGAACCTCCACCCACTACCCCAATTGACTTTAGCCTACCACATAAACAAGAAATTGAAGATCATGGATATCAGAGCAGATTAAGATCGCCTACACTAAATCTTCATGAGACCAGTGAGGTCTCCTCACTATCATTACCAACAGATTATGATACATCACAAGTGGAAGCCAGTGTAAAACCAGAAAAAACCATGTGCAGAGACTACATAAGAGGAACTTGCAGTAGGGCAGGGACATGCGTATATGCTCATGAACTAATTCTGTCGCAGTTACCTGGTGTATACACATTCTGTAAAAACTTTCAGAATACACGTTGCACATTTCCATATTGCAAATATGTACACGCATCAATATCTGAAGAGCAAAGGTTTTACAGGACTGGAGAGATTGCTTTTGCTCACCACAAGAAGCCTCCGCCAGCTCCCATGCCGACAGTACTAGGCCCACCACCTCCACCTCCACCCGAAGGTAAGATCTATACCAGAGTTGGGCACTCATGATTAGGTTCTCGTTCCGCCGGAACGCGGAGGCGGGTCCACACACAACTAGTTGCCCCGCGAGGAAATTGCCGCCCGAAGCAGCTCGGTCGGTGGAGACGTGCCTCCCCCGAGGCACGTCTACAGAGACCGAGCTGCTTCGCGCGGCGATTACTCGCGAGGCGGCTAATTCTGTGTGGACCCGCCTAATTACCCTTAATTCAAGTGAAATGAGATTCAGTCAACTAATTTCTTAAGTTATAAATCGTAACAAACAGGTTACCTATTGCATAAAACAATAAAATCGCCAATCAACATGAATTGAATGAATGTGGGTACATGTAATGATATTCTAGCACACCCTTTGTCTAAAACAGCTAAAGATTTATATAAATTAGTTAATTTAGGAATTAAGCGAAGGTAAATTTGTGATTTTGACTTGTAACAAATATGATAAAACCCCTTTATTAAATAGAAAAAAAAGATACTAAATTATGTATTTTAACATGCACGCGCACTGTGGTTACGTAACTATTTATGTCGGTAGGGTCATTTAAAATTTAATGAGAATTAAGGATAATATGTGTATTCGTTTGTCTGATGTTTGCTATTTCTAAAAACTAAAAGTTGTTGTTTGGATTTGGATATTATCCTTGCTGGGTTTGGATATGCATTCACGTTTTGTGTGTGGACATCTTGTTAATAGCTAGGCAGCCTAATTTTATCGTTAATTCCTTATCCGCAATAATGACTGATAAAATCATTTCATAAACGCACACAAACAGTCTTTATATTAATCATTTCTAATGTATTTAAGTAAAATATAATAAACTTACATTTTTTGAGGTGCTCGTTCGGCGGTGGCTGTCGATGGAAAGGGCAGACTTGAGTCTTGACCGTTATTTTGTTCACACCGAGGCTACGTTTTGTTTGCTTACCCTCATTTTAAAATATCATGTATAGAAGAGCCTACCACGATGATTTCCTATCTGCGTCCCTGTCACTCGAATATGTAAGAGAGATAAAGAGGCAAATTGGTGAAACACGCGGATGTAGCCCTCTATGGTCTACCAACGTTTTAAATAAGGACTCCTACACACTTTTCAAGGTAAAATCATGTAACGGATGCGTTCTTTCTATATTTTAGGCGGAATTATTCCCGATTTATAAAATAGAAAAAATAATTGACCGAGCGAGCGCAAAGCGAAAACAAAGCGTCATTTTAAATAAATAAATATAAAACTATGAAAACGGATTATATCGCGTATATTGAATTCAATATACGCGATATAATCCGTTTTCATAGTTTTATTTCATGAGTAACTATCGCGGTAACCGAAGACAATATTAAATAAATATAGTTGGTCAAACCAAATTGGCAGTAAGTAAGAACAAAAAAAAAACTATACTCATCCTTTTCTTTTGGGTGCTAGTACTAGTGTAAGACAAAGATAGTATGAGTCTCTCTGTCTATGTTTGAAATGAGACAGTCCTTTAGTGCACTCCACACTCATGCGCGAATCACGGCGCGAAGCCGCGAACGCGAGTGTGGAGTCGATTGACTGGACTTGGGCCCTTTTGACAAACTATAGTTGCCTATCTATACCAAATCTATACTAAATAGTAGGTATATTTTTGTTTTCAGAGCCAGCTCCTGTGCCGATGTTTGCAAATCCCCCACCTGTATTGGTTCCCACTGTTCCCAGGTAAATATACATTTCTGTTTCTTATAATTTAACATTTTTGATAATGACACATGTAAATATTCTTAATATATACCTTACAAATTAAAATATATAAAAAAAAGCCCATGATGCAACATTGATCATGGAATATATATATATATATGTACATAAATATCCCAGTTTTCGACCGTGACTCCCGCGGGCTAGAAATCGTGAATAAATAACAAAAAATAATATTTCGGACCCCTAACTAAAGCATTGCAAAATTAGAAAAATATTTCAAGATTTCGTTTCAAGAAATCGTTAAGGACCCTCCACACTCATGAGCGAATCGCGGCGCGAAGCCGCGAGCGCGAGTGTGGAAAGGCCTTTAAGATTATTATTATCTATTTGAATACCTACACACATATCATAAACTCTCTGTGATACGCTCAAAAACTGCAAATTACGGCCAGCATTAAAACTGGTTTGTTAGAACTGAACTGGTTGGTAAGGTATTTACTGTGCAATAATAACATGAAATTTCATTTTATAATGACGTTCAAATTTCGAACGTCTCGTGTTTTGATGCCTTTTATTATGTGTATAAACTACGAGTATGAGACGTCAGACGTCAGTTTTTAAAATTAAATGGCTTCAGTCCATTGGGACAATTTAGCCAGTGTCAAGGTATTGGGAGCTATATGACGAATATTGTACGGTTAGTACAAGACAGTGTACGGTTATTAGATCTTGTAAAGCGATAGCAGGACTATACAAGGGCCACGTGGGGCTACTTGGCGTTGACGCCAGAACAGTGGATAAACTCGTTATCCGCACACTTCCACATTAGCTCTGATATTTAGATTAAGGTAATATTTAAAACTTGACAATTTAAAAGTGCTTGTTGCTAGGCCTATTTGAATAAAGATTATATTGACTTTGACTTTAGTTTACTGCATAATAAGCTATCAGTGAGCAAAAACAAAGAAATTAATCACGACTCGATATCATCAAGACGGCGGTCGGCAAGCAACCCCGTCACATAATTAGTTAGGGCTTCAAATTCTTGGGTGTGTATTACAAAACGCGGCTACGTGTCGTATCAACCCTCGAATTTTGGGAGCCCTTTTTGTTGCATGCAACAATGATGCAACAATGTGAGAACTACTATTCTGCTCATTGCATTTACTTTGAGAATCAGCTATTTAACTTTGACTTTTTGTTCAAGTCTGTTTAAAATGAAAATCATATTCAATCAAACAATCATTAAGATGATACAAAAATTATGTTTAGATTTACTTGAACGCAGCCATATTTATCAATTACAACTAGCACCAGCTTATTGTCTATGCTATTTGGATATTTAAAAAGTTTTATTATACAAAAAAAGAATGAGTTCAAAGTTCAATATTCTGGTAGTGAGTACATACATATATTCTTTCCCGCAAATAGTGTTTGGAGCATTCCATGAAGTTGTCTACCGTTGTATCATACCAACGCGAATTTTCAGAAGATTTGCAGGTATTAATTTGTTTTTCTGTGTCAAAGGGTCAAAAATAGAAAAATAATCATCGGTTTTAAACGTCGAAAAAAGGTTTGATACACGAAATAAAATGCATTTGTACGGGACAGCCCGTGGAATGCTTCGTTCTGTGTTTAGTTCGTAAATATATTACACAGTAAATTTACGTTAACATGTATTAGCAGGTACATTGTGCGTTGTGCAACAAAGTTCGACCGAGTCTAGAAACCTTTAACATGTAGATACCTATTGCCTAGACATAGGTAATACACGCTCGCAGACATTTTGTTTGTTGTTGGTTGTCCTATGGCACCCCAGAGGTGCAAATGGCATTCACAAGCTCGCGCCACGCCTTCCTATCTTAAGCGACCCTTCTACGCGCTCGTAGACATTTGTTAACGTAATTCTTTAAATCGATTGTTTAGTGTTATTGTTAATATAACGTAATATTACCTTTTTCCAGTGTTGAAAAACCTCTTATCTCGTGCGTGCCGCCTGCTAACTTGGAGCCAAGGACTATGGACGATTTCATGAGTAAGTCACAATTGATTAATTATTTGTTTAAGCGAATGACTTGATACGGGATAGGGGATAGCTAAAGGAAAAATAAGAAAGACACTTGTTTATTTTTTAACGATTTATTTAATTTTAAAGACATATTTAAAACAAAAGGTAGGTCTTTACATTTTTATCTCAATGTTGAAACAATATCTCGTGTCGATTAGACACTTGTAGTCAGGACTAGTTAAAAGTTGGTTGTATTTACACTTAAATTTTGTCACAAAAATTAAAACCATTCAATCAATAATAACAATCATTTATTTCAATGACAAATTTTTGTGGGTAATAAAATAACGTCGTTTGTTCGTAACTACGTCCATTTGTACTTATTGTATCCTTACACTCAAAATTAATGAATAATTTTGAGTGTAAACAGAAATGATTTTGAAACACCTAACAAAGCTGTTAACATGGATTTACTTATGAAATTGTAATATTGTAATTACTTGTAACAAAGAGTACAAAGACACGTAAACAAATACACAAATTTAGGAGCATTTTAACTTTACACGTCTCAACACAATATTGTACTCAAAACTACTTTTTATATAATTAGTTTTTCTTTATATTCGTTTATTTTCGTAACATTCAGGCGAAGTACAACACATCATACTCATCATAGTAATAGGTACGTTAATTACTCATTAAGAAATACACCAACAAAAATAAGCAAGCGAATGCAATTCAAAAGTACACTCGACAAAATATTACCATTTAATTGACAACATTTCATATTTTTAGTGCATCTTTTTATTGTCCGGGTCAAAAGAAAGCGAAGGTTAAAGATACAGGTATTTATTTCACGTAATTCTTACTTTCATTAAAAAAATAATACTTTTAGATTGTTACTTTGGGCATAAAATACGTAACAAACGTATAATATCGGTAGTGTTTTATACATCTGTTTGTCACACGCTGTTTTATACATTTTCACAAGGGTATAAAAAACCGGCCAAGTGCGAGTCGGTCTCGCGCGCGAAGGGTTCTGTACCATTATGTATAAAACGGCGAAAAAATCACGTTTGTTGTATGTGAGCCCCAATTAAATATTTTATTCTGTTGTGTGTATACATCTGTGAAAGTTTCAACTGTCTAGCTATCGCGGTTAATAAGATGCCTGGTGACAGACAGACAGACGGACAGTGAAGTCTTAGTAATAGGGCCCCGTTTTTAGGGTTCCGTACCAAAAAGGTACAAAAGGAACCCTTATGGTGCGACTGTCCGTCTGTCTGTCTGTCTGTCACATTACTAAATATCTCGAGAACTACTAAAGCTATCGATTTGAAATTTGGAATAGTTATGAACAGCGCTAACCTTAACACATTGGAAGTGTACTTTTTTTTAATAATTATGAAAAATGCCCAATATAAAGAGGGGGCAAAAAGTCAAAGTCTAGTTACTAGGTTGAGTGGGATATCATTTGAAAGAGCTCGAATTGAACATTACAAAACAATTTTTTATTTGTTTTTCATAGTATAAAAAAAATTACTTATGAAGGAAAATGTGAAAAAAAATACCATTCCTTTTTGTACAAGTAATGTATAAGACTAAATAGCTGTGCCCTTACAGGGTATGTATCTGTGTATTACTTATTATATATTAGCAATAAATATACATATTTAACTTCAAGTTTTTCTCGAAATGGTTTCCGATTTAAGGCTAATGAAAAATATGAAATGTTGTCAGGGTGTTGTAGTTATACCGGGTGTTTCCTGTAACAGGAGCATTAAATTAAACTGGAGGCTGTACGCCTCAAACTGAGCAACACTTGTTCAGCAATTTCTAAAAATTATGAAATTTTTAAATTATACCTTTTTCATACTACTTAAATATTATTTCATAATCATAATCATAATATTTATTAATAATATAAATTACATGTCACATTTTATACAGTGTATAAAGATTATATTTAAGTATGAATTTTCGCTATATAATGTAGGTTGTATTTAATACCTTACATCTACCTAAGTTCCTAATTTAAAGAACTCTTTATGGTCGTAGATCGTAGATACGGTCATTTTCAATGTACGCTGCCATCTGTGTGTTTGACGTTGCTTGTCACCCTTTAAACATAACAAATTTTGCAATACATTGCGTCTTAGAATAAACTTTAAAGTGTAATGAAAATCAAAACACGTTATTTTTAAAAGTTGCTGAACAAATGTTGGTCAGTTTGAGGAGTACAGCCTCCAGTTTAATTTAATGCTCCTGTTACAGGAAACACCCGGTATTCAAGTGGTGTACAATACAGAGATGTCGTTTTTTTTTATTTCCGATAGCTTTAGTATACATTTTATTAATCTATACCTAATTACTTTAAATATGCATAATAAATAGAAAAAAAACCTAAGATAATATAAATACGGCACTCCAATTTTGAACCCTTAATTATGTAAATAACATAAACAGTCGCAAAATTTAAAAAGTTAAAAATTAAGGATAGTAATTTTATTTAACTTCAGGAAGTTTCTCATTTGAAGTTAACGTAATCAAAGTTAAAACTAACCGTAAATGTTTCATACGTTTAAAAAAAGAAATTATTGCAAAGCAAAGTTATTAATTACATAATATTATAAATAATGATTTTGCTAATGCTATATTACTCGTGACTGATTCTTTTTTCTTCAAAAGTAATTCATTGTTTTGCCATCAGTCTGACAAAGTTATCGGAAATGAAAATAATCGTAATCTCGCTCGATAGTTAATTTATTAATTTACATCATTTGTCAGACAACGGTTCAACTAAAACTTTTCCTTTTCGTTAATCTTTGTAATTGTAGTAATGAGCATATGGATGTTACTTAATTACAACGATACGTATTTAAAAAACACATAACCATACATACTTGAGCAGGTAGTTTAGCTTGGGTAATTCTTTGCAAATGAGGACCCTAAACACTATTGTATTTTAGGAACGTACCTAATTGAAGTACGGTTAGAAAATAAAGTTCCATATCGCAGGTATAAAAATACCAGGTACAAAAAAGAGCTCATAGAATCACCCAGCTAAAATCACATACCAATGCCCCGTTTCCTTTTAGCCAAAAGTAGTGTTATTTGAAACATCTAACAAGTGTTAATCTGCGAAATGTTATTGATTTGCCACTTGTAATGTCGAATGATGCTTAATAATGTTTTCTCAGCGTATTATAGGTGCTATCACAAGGGTATGTGAAGATTTGCCGAGCGACGACTGTTGCGCTAAGCGACTTGTTATATTATATGTTATTGATTTTGTCTGCAGTCGCTCCACCGCCGCGCGACCTCGACCACAAGGCAAAAAAATGCAAAAATTGCGACACAATGGAATTCAGGTTTGCTATTTTGCATC
The DNA here is from genome assembly GCF_947568885.1 of Cydia strobilella. Taxonomy (NCBI): domain Eukaryota; kingdom Metazoa; phylum Arthropoda; class Insecta; order Lepidoptera; family Tortricidae; genus Cydia; species Cydia strobilella. Next base: position 8,093,580 of record NC_086068.1, on the reverse strand, counting down.
ACTTACGGTTATTTTTATTATATTTTACAACTTTTTATACATGCAAAGAAAGCTCTGCCATTTATATTATTTATTAGCAAAACTGGACTGTGAAATTTATGTAATTAGTTTTCTACAGTTTAGCAACACACAGATATGGTAAAGCCGTTATGTAAATTAATAGAGGGTCTCTAATGTCATATATGTATATATCACTTAACATACCTACGCCAATGGGATGGATGGAAATTCTGAAACCAAAAAAAATTTTTTTTTTTAATGATTTTGTGTAGCTGTTGTCCATCTTCTTGTTTTATTTGTCCGTGGTACGATAAATCGGTGAAGGTGCGTTGGTGTAGGTTGAAAGCAAAAAGTTCTGCGTAATTCCGAATCACGTGTGAGGTCGATGCGGCGAAGACTTTATCATTATTAGGTATAACTACAAGGCTATATATGAACTACAAGTTTCTTCGTCGCTTCTATACTTCGTTATTTTTTAGCATTAGAAAGAACTCCACAGAAGTAATCGTGCACTTTAATTGTTAATAATAATGAAATTATCTAATGTAAATGTAGCATGGTCAATACTTTATAATTTACTTCAAAATTTTACCGCAAAAAGTGCCCGATTTGGAACCTAAGCAAAAAACGAAGTTGGTTTGACATTGTACACATATATACTTCACTAAGAGAAGGTCGTTAGAGCAGAAGAAGCAAAGTACGTTTTAAATACGAGAGTTCTTGCCCTATGACGGTCATCTCGACCAAATATTTTAAATGCCGATCGGTCGTCGCCACATTGGCCTTAACCGTATATTTTGAGAAGAGGCCATATTGTTCTAAATACAAAGTAGTTGTACCTCGTCGCTCATGATTAGTCAGGATTACATATCAGAATACAGAAAATCGATTTACCTAATGTTGATTCACCAATGCTCGTTCCACCTATTTTTAGGGTTCCGTACCCAAAGGGTAAAAACGGGACCCTATTACTAAGATTCCACTGTCCGTCTGTCTGTCTGTCACCAGGCTGTATCTCATGATCCGTGATAACTAGAGAGTTGAAATTTTCACAGATGTATTTCTGTTGCCGCTATAACAACAAATACTAAAAAGTAAGGAACCCTTGGTTGGCGAGTCTGACTCGCACTTGGTCGGTTTTTTTTTGAAATACCTAATAATCAATTAACATTTAATGAACGAATTACCTAATGCGCGTTTTACCTACAATAGGGTTTTCTCCTACTAGTCAAATCAGTTTCTTTTTGAGAACTGTCAAAACGATTTGATTTGTCACAATGACGTCACGGTCAACTCACCTACTTTTTATATTTCTATCCGATTTTTTAAATAGAACTTGTGTTTATAAATAACTGCTATCTTTTTTTAATAATAATTATCTGGTGCTTTATTTCATCCCAGGTGGCAGAGTGACGTCAGCGACGTCATAATGACGTAATAATGACGTCGCTAACGTCATTATGACGTCGCTGACGTCATAATGACGTTATGTATTTCTGTTGCCGCTATAACAACAAATACTAAAAAGTAAGGAACCCTTGGTGGGCGAGTCTGACTCGCACTTGGTCGGTTTTTTTTTTGAAATACCTAATAATCAATTAACATTTAATGAACGAATTACCTAATGCGCGTTTTACCTACAATAGGGTTTTCTCCTACTAGTCAAATCAGTTTCTTTTTGAGAACTGTCAAAACGATTTGATTTGTCACAATGACGTCACGGTCAACTCACCTACTTTTTATATTTCTATCCGATTTTTTAAATAGAACTTGTGTTTATAAATAACTGCTATCTTTTTTTAATAATAATTATCTGGTGCTTTATTTCATCCCAGGTGGCAGAGTGACGTCAGCGACGTCATAATGACGTAATAATGACGTCGCTAACGTCATTATGACGTCGCTGACGTCATAATGACGTATAAATGCTGTAAGGGATGCATGGTGTGAAATAGTTTATTTTAAATACAGTCAACTACCCTATTGTGTTCCCTACACCCTATGGTCGAAGTACCTAAAGTTGAAACACCTAAATCCGATTTACCTAATACACGTAATCCCTAAAGCTAATGTACCCATTACACGAAACACCTAATGTATATATACCTAATGCACGAATTACCTGAAGCTGATATACCTATTGCTCGAAACATCTATATACCTAATGCACAAATTACCTAAAGTCGGTATACCTAATGATCTAATGGGGTTGGCCGGGCGAAATAATTATCAGATGGCGCCAGCTTAGCTTGCCCTGTCAATCCCTAGAATTGTGTCAAATTTTTGTTTTTGTAATGCCCTGGATGTCAGCCCTTTAAGCCAAATCTCATTGAATCTCATAGAAAAAGGGGCAAGCTATGATGGCGCCATCTCTGCAAACCTTTGACAGTTGGCAACCCCATTACCTAAAGTAAATATACCTAATGCACGAAATACCTAAATTCGATACACCTAATGAACGAAATACCTGAGGTCGATGCACCTAATGAACGAAATACCTAAAATCAAAATCAAAAATAATAATGATTGTTTAGTAGAATATTATTAGGACATACAATATTTGGTATACGTTTCATTAGCCACATCATTCAATTGGATAAATATTTTTTGATATAATATAATGTCTACCTAGTCATTTGACAGAGTCGAGATAGGTGCGACGACTAGCAAAGCGAGGAGGAGCGTGTTAGGTTAACTGCTATCAAACAGTGCCAAAACTGACTTTTATTTCATCGTCCCGATGTAAACTTACAGTTTCTACTGCAAGGTTGAGAAATCATACGATTTATTATGTTGAGTTGTCACTTGATTATTCGGCAAAATTATAGGTATTCCGCGTGCTAGGAACATCAGAAACCTTTGTATAAATTGTTTTACGGTTCAAATAGAAAGGATCGCAATCTCTTATGGCAGAATTGTTGTAAAAGTGACCGCGTTAAGCTTTAAATAATAGTTCCTAATCTCTCCGGTGGCGCTAGTTAAGCTCTGGGACATGAGTATAACATGAACCATATAAGGCAACAAATAACCCGACCAAATTACGTAGGTTGTTTTTGGTAGTATTTCGGTGTATGGTGGCGCCGCCTAATTACTGTTTTTTGATGGACACTTTTCATACATAGAGATTTAGCTCCTTTATACAGTCTCCATGGCAACACTGCTCATCTTATCAAAAGCTGTTCCACTCTTATGTCAACGCGCCTTACCAAATAGAATAATATTATAGTTGGTCAAACGAAATTGTCAGTAAATAAGAACAAAAAAACTATACTCATCCTTTTCTTTTGGGTGCTATTACTAGTGTAAGACAAAGTTAGTATGATTCTCTCTGTCTATGTTTGAAATGAGACAGTCCTTTGACAAACTATAATTCCAAAAACTAAACTATCGCCATCTAACCATTACCAATTAAAGGGTACCTACGAGTAACTTATTTTTGGATGACGTAGTCAAAATTTTTGACCGAGTTACCGGTGCAGTCCTCACATACAACCTCTTTTCTCACATTATGGACATTATGGTGTAACTACAGTGTGGGAAAACATTACAAAAGTCCTTAAAAAAATCTTTTAGTCTTGGTCTATGGATAAAATCCAACTACGTCCAAAAGAGTGGTAGGGGCACTGTGAAATGTCATATCGCGTTGTGTGGTAGGGCACAGCACAGCGGATGTCATTCCAGATCTAGAGCAGATCCCAACTGGGGAAGGACCTTACAGAAAACCGCAGCCAAATAAAACTAGACCCTACTCTGGTGTTGTGTTCCTGCCGGTGAGTAAGGTTGCCAGAGCTCAACGAGGGTGCGGGGTGTTAGGGTCGGCAACGCGCATGTAGCACTTCTGGAGTTGCAGGCGTCCATAGGCTACGGTGCCCGCTTACCATCAGGCGGGCGGTATGCTTGTTTGCCACCGACGTAATAAAAAAAATAAAAAAAGGAACTACGAACTGCATGCTGCATAGCATAGTAATAGTAGGTACGTGGTACCACCGCCCACACTGTTAACTGTCCACCGGTGGACCTTATTATGCCTGTGCAGCAACACAAAACTAAATAGTAAATACCTATTGTATCAAATAAGAGTGAGACATAAACAAGTCTTTCTTTCGTTGTATCTACTCAAAACATATTTGTATTTTATTGACGGGCCAAGTTAAAAAAAACCCGGCCAAGTGCGAGTCGGACTCGCGCACGAAGGGTTCCGTACCATGACGGAAAAAACAGCAAAAAAATCACGTTTGTTGTATGGGAGCCCCATTTAAATATTTATATTATTCTGTTTTTAGGATTTGTTGTTATAGCGGCAACAGAAATACATCATCTGTGAAAATTACGGTCTATCACGGTTCATGAGATACAGCCTGGTGACAGACAGACAGACGGACGGACAGATGGACAGCGGAGTCTTAGTAATAGGGTCCCGTTTTTACCCTTTGGGTACGGAACCCTAAAAAGTATTATGGGTCAGGAAATGCGTGTAGTTACCGACTGATGCGGTCAAAATGGTAAATTTAGTTATTTTTTAAGTGACATGGCTTTTTTTATGCATGAGAAAGGAAAAAAACTTATAGTTTTTCATCCATCCCCATTGACTGGTTTCAGGCAAAAATGGAATGTACTGAAAGGGTGGTGGAAAGGTGGAATTATGAATGCAATAGTTTATTATACTTTTAATAGTATTAATATTAATATCTACAAAAACCAATCCTTAAATTAGTAGGTATCTACATAAAAATATGTCAACATTTTCAAAGGTAGGATTATATGATTACGAAAATTGATGATAATAGCTCCTTTCTATATTTTAACCCTTTACCAGGCAAAGGGTGATATGCCACCCACATAGCCATCGTTTACCATAATCAGGTTTTAGCTCCAAATCTCCTACAAAGCATAAGCACGTGCCAAAGCAGCCATGTCGTTTAAAAAGCCACTATCGTGATAGTATTAAGGTTCAAATTTATGTGACAGCTCATTCAGAGAACAATCAGGATGGACTTTTCTTTGGAGATAACATAACGTGTTATCTCCGAATGGACTGTTTTATGAATTTGAACCATATAAATAGAATGGTAAATTTGCTTTTCAAACGGACTTGTTCCCGTTACTTATGCCGGGGCTATTAGCAGTAAGCAATGTAACCACTGCATAAAGAAAAGAATAGGTACCTTTTGTTTAACAGATTAGGGCCCGAGCCCGAAAAAATCATCTGAGATAATTACATACTATAATATGACCAGAATTAGGATGTGGGATGACACTATCACATTACCTTGTTAGAGTTTGACTATATGGGAACTATTCTGCCCATAGCCCGGTTAGTAGTCTTGTCGTATCATGTACATAATAAAATTCTTATTATTTTTTCAAAATATAACTAGGGAATTTGAAAGAAAGAAAGAAAAAGCATTTATTAGCACAACATAACATAAGACTAAAACTAGAAATAATTACACATAATGAGGTTGCGCTAAATGGTCCTTACTCAGCTTGGTGTCACGGTGTGAGCCAACATGGCACACTCCGCGACGCTGATTTTCAGTAAGGCCCAGTAGATGGACTAGTGAACACAATGTAAAAAATAAATAAAGGGAAAGCTTAAATCAAACAAACAAATCAACAAACAACAATCAATCAACAATCAAATTACTTAATTAAAATTAGCCTACCTAAGTCTTATTTGCGTAAGTCTTAAAAGTTTCCTTTAAAGACTGACTATGGTAAACGATATAGGAGCATTCTATGAAATTGTCTACCATTGTCCCGTACAAAAGCGAATTTTCTGAAGATTTGTAGGTATAGTAGTTTCTGTTTCTATGACAAATGTTCAGAAATATGCACATAAAATAAACCGTCTGCTTTAAACGTCGATTAAAAAGTTGTAATACATGAAATAAAATGCGTTTGTACTGGACAGCCCGTGGAATGCTCCTATACTAGGTGGGTGGCATATCACCCCTTGCCTGGTAAAGAATACAATTACACTAAATTGAATATGGCAGTTCATTACCCAGACAGGCAATGGGATTACCGTATCCCACTTTTTTTTCTGGTGTACAGGAACATATCCGACTTTTGTAAATACATTTTGTACAAGACATTCAATACGGTTGCAAATCTATATAAAGTACTTAATAAAACAAGCTTGTTCTTCGCGGCCTGGTGAAGGGTTAAACAGGTATAGAGAATTGATAAACTAATTAATAATAGTTTATGTGACTGCTACATGATGAAACGCATTAAAATACGAGTGTGGGTTTATAAAACTCATTTCCTTCGTTTCATAAATCCACATTCGTATTTTAATGCCTAATTATGTACAGTTACATACACTGCTTTATCTACATCAATATCATAAGCTTCAACAAAACAAAGTAATTTTATACTTACAAACTAATGAAACGTCAATCAAGTAACATAATGGTAACATACACGAAATTTGACATAATTGTTTGCAACTGTCACTTCATTTCGAATAAAACGTCATCTCGACTGATATTAGAATAGGGGATGCAATGTTGTCCACCAGAGTACAGCACTAGCCTTTTTAGTAAACCATAGAGTAACTTATACATACTGTACCTTTAACAGGTTTTTGACAAGTTTTCAGAGATAATAAAATATGACATTGATGCATCAAGGCGGTTTGTTTACTAGAGGACCTACCGGGAAACGCGAATCCGAAATTCCGCTGTCTGCCTCTTTATCGCTCGAATGTGCAAGAGTGACAGAGATGTTAGATATCAAAATTTCAATTTTCTTGTTTTTCGCGATTTGCGATAGACCAGATTGTGGTACTGGCGCCACCTACGCAGAGTTTCGCGTAATATTCCCTATAGAGGCCAAATCAAATTTCTTTGTTTCACAGAGATGTCCAAAGTTTGAATGTAATTAAGGTATCGATAATGTAAAGTTAAAATTACTATGCACCCACAGATACAGGTTTGTTAAGGCCGTTCCATCGGTTTGCCGCTGTCTCTGTCACATTTCGCAAGAAGGAACGGGAAAGATCATGCGCGCCAAGTGTCAATTTTGATCGAATTTTATCGATTTTTATTTATTTTAAAAACGTTACCCTACAATATCGAAATTCGAAAGCTATGAAATTACTATTTAAGTTAAGATTGTTTTTTCTTCTTTTTTTGTTTATAGTATCACATCTATACATATAATAAAGCGGAAGAGGGTCGAAAGTCTGTACATGGAAGATATTCGAAAAAAAATTGGCTGGGGATACTTAGAATCGATAACAGAACACATTCCAACAGTTTTTAGAATTTTTGTCTGTTTATCTGTTTGTCTGTTTATCTGTTTGTCTGTTTATTTGACCGCGCAACTAATGAAAACGGCTGAACGGATTTTGATGCAAACTTTACTAATCTGTCGAAAAAATCCACGGCCAGGTTATAGGCTATAAAAATTTGAGAAATTTTACCCCTAAGGGGGTTAAAAATGGCATGAAAGTTTGTATAGGATTCAAGATTTATTTTAAGCTAGCAATTTGAAACTTCGTAAGAAGATATATTATTGAAATACAAGAAAACTAATTTCAGCGTTTTTGAAAATTCATCCCCTAAGGAGGTGAAATAGAGGTTGAAAGTTTGTATGGAGATCAATTTTTTTTTTGAGTGCGTTACTTGAAACTTTGTATAATGGGCATATTATTATAATACAGGAAAAGTGATTTTAGTGTTTTCAAGAATTCGTCCCCTAACAGGGTTAAAAGGGGGTTGAAAGTTTGAATCCATTACAAATGCTTTGAAACTTCTTAGAAAGGTATGATAGACGATTACAAAAACACTAATTTTGACGTTTTTGGAAATTTAACCCCTCAGGGGGTTGAAAAGGGGATGAAAGTTTGTCTTGGGGTGCAAATTTTATTTTAAGCTAGGAACTAAAAACTTTGCAAAACGTTATTATATTAAAAAGCAAGAAAATTACTTTCAGCGATTTTAAAAATTCATCCCCCATGGTGGTGAAAAAGGGGTTAAAAACTTTATCTTGATAACTATATCATTTTAGCTACTAGGCCAAGTTAGGTATCGTTTTTGTATAAATCGGGTATGCCGAATTCATTTATGATATCAAAATGACACCATTCCCGAGTGAAAACACAAAAAATATGAAAAAACTTTTTTTAATTTCTCTTTACGCTTAAACCGCTAAACCAATTTAGATAAAATTTGGTATAGAGATAGTTTGAGTCCCGTGGAAGAACATAGGGTAGTTTTTAACCAAAAAAATGGAGACTGCGTTTGCATGGAGAAGCGGCCGTGTCTTAATAATGGTCACGAAGGTGGGTACTTTAAAAAAAAAAACATTTTTCAATAAATGTCAAACGATTTGGGACTTAAACGCGTTACCATGCCTTCCCGAAAAAAATCGAATCTTTCGCGAAAGTCTCGCAATGCATTGCGGCCACAAGGGGCACGGTCTCAGGAGTCTGAGAAAAACCACGATGAGAGACTCAGTGGCGCTCTAGCCAGGCAGGTCGCTTCGCTTTCGGCTGAAACGGCAAGCCAGCGCGAGTTCGATTGTGACCCTAAATACATCGTACGTAATACATATGTAGGCGCAGATCCTGACGGAGTGTGGCGCCGGAGAAGCCGTGTTCATCCCGCGTATCCCCCTCATTCCGAGCAACTTCCCGTTCCGCTTCAAGCGCCTACAGATCCCCGTGCTCTGCTTCGCTACGACCATCAACAAGTGGTAGGGGCAGATGCATTTCCCACTCCGAAAACAAAAAAAAAGGGGCAGACGCTGCCCGCCGCCGGCGTCATGCTTAGACTGATTTGACTGGAGGACCGATTTGGATGACATGATTTTGATGGGAACACCCAAATATTCCGAAATACGTTTTTCCGATTTTTATAACCACGACTTTCATAATCCCGATTATTTATAAACTTAAAATCCGATTGTCACTTGACAGAAAGCTTAAAGTTCCGATTTTACACTTATCCGAAAATATTTTTTTTTCCGAATTCCTAAATTCCGAAAAATCATTGTCCGATCGGAAATAAAATAATTCGGTATTTAGAAATTCAGTTTTTTACAAGATCGGAAAAATGAAATCCGTGATATTCAAATGAAGACTCACGTTTTAGTAATTATTACGGGTACCTGTCGTGCCGCATCATGTTAAATTCGGAATAAAATATTTTTGGCATAAAAATTCGGCATAAATAAATTAGACAGAACTGCGAACCTGCGAACCCGAACTGTTGCTAGAAGTGGGTTAGGTTAGGTTAGAACTGCGACCCCCAAGAAAACGAACTGTTGCCAGAAGTGGGTTAGGTTAGGTTAGAATTGCGACCCCCAATAAAACGAACTGTTGCCAGAAAAGTGGGTTAGGTTAGGTTAGAACTGCGACCCCCAAGAAAACGAACTGTTGCCAGAAAAGTGGAAATTTAAAAATTGGGATATTTAAAATAGGAATCACGTTAATTCGGAATAAGGGCAATTCCGAATTCGTGATTTTGAAAATCGTAAATGTTAAATTCGGTGTTTGCCACCATCGGAATTGTTATAGTCGGAATTATGTAGTTCGGAATTTACAATATTCGGCTTTTTGGGTTTTCGGAAATATAAATCTTCGTGATTTTCATCATTCGTAATTATGACAGTCGGAATTTTGATGGGTCGAGCATTTAAAAATCGGAATGATAAAATTCGACATTCTAAAATTCGGAATAAAAAATTTCGGAATTATGTAGTGTACCCGATTTGCATAGGTACAGTCAAGGACGTAAAAATACAAAAATGGTACTGTATCGTTCGATATACACCTACTACTCTATGCCGTTTAAATCACGTCAAAAATTTGAATAAGGGCAAAAAAATATTCATTTTGGAGTGTAATTTTATTTAGTGGTAGCAAAGAGGATAATTATAATATTATAGAGCCGTACTGTCATAGTAAATTTTGTAACCACAGTAAATTCACTGCCATCTATCGACACACTTTAAAACTAAAAATGAAGATTTATTAAAATACGATAAAATGTATTTAAATATGGATAAATGATCTTTTTTATTTGCATTAATTATTTTTATTATTTTGACCCATGTTCTTTCACTGATATGCGTTAAAATTGTTAAATAATAACAAACGAAACCGTCAACGCCCTCTATACGAGAGTAGGCAAAAGGTAGTAGCGACATCTGATCGAGAATCAAATTTTCGTGATTTTCGAGGCACGTTTTTCCTTAGACTGTATCCATCTATTACGGAGTTATATCTATCTTTGGTGGTAGGTACCTAATTGTAAAATATTTTATCTGGACTACAGTCCTCTAGCGTACCCATCTGTCAACTTTACTTTAAGTTCTGTCTCCAGGGGACAGGGAGATAAATTAGGGGTGAATTAGCCGCTTACTGACACAGACCGCATTCCACGCAGGCGAAGCCGCGGGCACAGCTAGTAATAAATAACCGAGTAAAGTTGGATTAAAAGTCCGAGTTAGAGGTTACTTTGGGAATTAATTGTATCGAGCGAAGTTTCATAATTCGTGTATGATAGAGCTATGATATTAAAGATAATATAGTCAAGAACTACATATATTTTTTCCACGTCTACTAATATCAACGCCTCTTAGAAAAACATGATCATATAAGGAGATTTTTCGCCTTCTGGCTCAGGGAACCGCCTTAACATATGCCGTTAGCTTATCGTTTCTGAATATATTATAGGGAGGTTATGATACTGATGTAGATAAAGGAACTTTACAATAAATAGCATTAGGTATTTAAGTTTAGGGGCAAAATATCAGTACGCTTTATGACTGAGCGTGTTAATTTACCAGATGGGCTATATAAATTAAGTACCGGGATTGTAAATTGTCCCTTTGTTAACAATACGTTCAAACCTATTTTAATTTTGGGTTTACCTACCTAAACGAAAAGTTGCCCACCGGGCTACTGGTCATCTACCTTATCTGTAGTATATTTGAAGCTACCTGCAATACAGTTGAATGTCAGTTTTATTTAACACGTGAAGATCCACACAGTTGCTACTACCTGAGTTTGGAAGATAATGAATCAGGAAAAAGCGAAGACGGTTTGCCAGGTACTATTTGCCATGGTTTATCATTTCTGACTTAAAGCAATGTAGTAAAAAATGATGTATTTATTATGTAATTAATATTACACGTAATATATTCTATGTATCAAGGAACATTTGCACTATATTTTATTGTTTATAAGTAAATGTGGTGAATGGTGCTTGTAAAATGAATATATTACTACTACATATATCAATAACACGGTTTGTCAAATTGAGAAATGTTTAGTTACCTAATGATTTTTGTATAAATGTACACCTTGTGTAGGTGTAATGTACACCTACACCTTGTATGAAAAACCAAGTTAAGTCATAAGCAATTTAATGTTCTGATAAAAAAGAAGTTTAACTGATTCTTCTGTTACAAGGGAGATGTGTGTATACTAATGGGACGGGCACATTTTTTCCATGTATAAATCCGTAATTTTTGGCATTTTATTGCTGTTCTCGTGATCGGGAGTAAACGATACTGGGGTACATTTACCATTAAATGTTATTTGTTCTTGAATATATCAACGAAACAGATTTTTTAATTTGTACGGCTGCACTTAAAGCCCCCGTGTAAGTACTACATGTTTATTGATATAGATTTCAAAATTTAAAACCCCTTAATAAAATTATAATAGCGGCTTCTGGTAAGTTATAATTTAGGTCCCTCGCTATTACTCGTATTTCTTAACTCTGCTTATTTACCCTTATAAATCAACAGAAAAAAATATGTCGTGTTAATTTTAAAAATGCAGACAATATGACGTCAATAATCCAGTCCATAAATTTTTTAACTAAATAGAATTAGACACATCTTTAACCGACTTCAATGCTCCAAAAAGAAGGTTCTATATTCGGTTGTATATATTATTTTATGCTATTCCTTGTGCTACTGTTTTTTGAATTAGCACCAGGTGTAGATTTGAAATGTTTTCAATATACGTTGTAATTTTAATGGTTCTCCTTGAGGAATTAGCTTCAACTGACCCAGGCAGAAGTTGTTGAATGTCACTGGTTTACCCTTGCCCTTAACTCAGTAAGGTATGTAGTGTAGTGAGTAGGTATGTAAACAGTCCGCTAATGCTAAACGAATATTGTACCAAGAAATTCAATTCCTTTCTTTATTATCATTTATTATTCACCTTACCATCACGCTTGCCATCATCATAATTGTATCATTGTTTAATCAAGGTAACCACTAACATAAAAATACGGAGTCATACAGATATCAAAACATATACATTAATATACCTAATACAAAATACTTTAATGTTTCAGCTATAATTTTTGGCATAAGTGTTCCCGTTTAGATTTTTCTTTTTTTGATCCGATATAGCGAGTTTATATAATTATATACCCTTAGTTATAAGATCGTTGCGTCGAAGCAGCCATCAATGCAATAGCAATTTTTCAAAAAACAAATTGTTCGACATATATTTTATTTTTTTAAAGCCTCGGTACCTTATTATTTTGTCTAAACCTTTATACTCTTCTACTTAATTAAGTACCTAATAATCAAAAACTGTTCGTAAAAATTTAAAATTAAAGAAGCAAGTGTTCGACAGAACACGCAAAGCACGTGTGTGAAAGAAGCGCTCGTAAATTTAAAAAGTACTGAACACGTTTCTGAAAAGTAAATATTCTTTTAAGAGGCCGTAGTCGGTTTTGGAGCAAAAATGTAAAATTGATAGATTTAGTCGTCGAAATTATACACGTTTTGTTACGTAATATCTAAATAACAAGTATTGATTTCTATTAGCACGTCTTCTCATCTTGCCTTTTAATAATGAGGTCGCGAACGTGCGTCACCGGTAATGCATGAAGAGAAGGGGCAATTTTTAAAAATTCATCAAAAAATCATGGTGGTAAATCATACAAATTAATGTATAAGAATAGTTTCAGCAAATGTTGTAGATTGTTTAAGTATCAAAATTACGTTGAAATTAAGTCGATTTTTAGAGATATTGTCACTTGTTTTGAAGTAATTTCTGAAGAAAATTGATTCCGTCTAACTTTCATTTACACTACTTCAAAGTCATAATAATAAAAATGTAGTCTGATAAACGTCAAGTATAGGATATGTGTAAAGGGGCCCACAGACTATCAGTTCGCCGGACGATATCGGCCTGTCAGTTGTTCGGAGCTGTCAAATTTTTGTTCTAACTGACAGGCCGATATCGTCCGGCGGACTGATAGTCTGTGGGCCCCTTAATACAAAATTACCATGTTTAGCAGTCCAAACTTTACGAAATTTACAAATAAGAGCGACAAAATCAGTGCTTTACGCGCGTTTACCTAAACGTCCATCAGAAAAGCAAACATTACTAATTTAGTGAGTCTGTTTTCAAAAAAATTATCTGATAAAAGGTAAGATAAGAAGACGTGCTAATAGAAACCAGTACTTGTTATTTCAATGAGGTAACAAAAGGTGTACAATTTCACGGACTAAATCTATCAATTTTACATTTTTGCGACTAAAATCGACACCGGCCTCTTAAATGGTATTTATGGCCCGGGCACTAGGCATTTAGACCAAAATCAAATTTTAATAATTTTAATTGAAGGTATAGGTATTGTCGTGTCGCAATAAGAAAACGTATTCAAATGTTTTCCCAACGTGAATGCTGTGTTCTACAGCAAAGACGTGTAAACTACCTTTTCTAATATTATTATTTTTAATTAAAAAGTCTAACCGTTTTGTAAAAAAATGGCTAATTATGTAAGCAGAGCCGTGTTCCTACGAAGGCAACGTGGTACTACGTAAGTACGTAACGTACGTGGGGTAGTTTGACCGCTGTATGACTTTGCAGTAGTCGATAGAACGCAGGCCACTTTCTTATGCGCCGCTGCCATTGCTTACTTATTAGCGCCAGTCGGTGGCTCGTGCGAATCGTGCGTTTTGTCAGGCCCTGGTCAGATAATAATATGAAGCGTATGTTGAAAAAAAAATAAGTTTTCCACGTTTAAAAATTCATCACAATTTTTTTCAAACACTGCAGTTTGTGCAAAACCAAGCTGAAAGTGTTAAACCGTTAAATGTGATGGTTGACATGACAAAATAAACACATTACATACAAACAAAACAAGGACTTAATCATAATCATTGAGTTGTGTTGTAGATAACTATTTATTTTTTGTGGATTATGTACAATAAAATACCTACTATTTTTTTTCGTTGTTTATCGTTGTGTTGCAAAATGAGTTATAATTATTACACAGTACAAACATAACTTACTTTAAATATACAAGCTTTAGATATTAATACACATATTGTGCAGCGAATGGGCCTGGCGAGACAACGGACCCCCTCTACGTTTCCTGCCGTCGATTTTACTTAATCAAAAACTAAAATGCTTGGTCGAATATCGTTGTTCTGCAAACAATTAAATGTGTAGCGTTGCCTCGATTATTTATGTGCATTAGCGATGGGCGATGTACGCAAAAATAGGGGTGCCGTTGAGATTTTTACGGAACCCTGCTTTATTTCATCACGACCGCAAATGACGAAGCACTTCTGTTACAGATTGCAATTCAATAAGGATAAGGCTGAAAATATGAGACAGTCTACAGTGGAGCTAAAAAATAAAGTGGCGCGTTTGTCGAGGAAGTCGCAGACATTATATACTGTGCTGTTGTCGCTTATGAAGCCGGTAAGTTTTGTGTAATTAACAGTCCCCGGCAAGCTCGGTTCTCCATACAAACGTAGTTACGCTCTCATTTTAAAACGACTAGCTAGATTGCTCTAAATCTTTGTACCTACTTACAATAGGATAAGGTATATCTATGCCTGTAATTAGTTTATGTAGCAGATCAGATACCATAGTTAAAAAAACACAGCCAATCTAGCTCTAGTTTATTTGTTTTATATGCTGGAGCCATATAAACTAATTACAGGCATAGATATAGGTACCTCATGTCATTATATGTACAAACTTTCATTACAAATCACACACTTTTGCATTTGCATACCTACTCCACTTACAGAAGGTCGGTAGAAAAGAAGGAAGAGTGAAGCTCTTCATCCTTTCCTACTGTCAACTGTGTCTGACGTTCTTGCCCTATGACGGTCTTCCCTGCTATAAATTGTATATATGTCTTCTCCATTGACCTTCATTGTAGCTTGGTTGTTGACTGAGGTCACGATGAAAGTTGCGTACAATCTTAACACAAATATTTTCCCGGGTTTGAATGGTGAAAATGCCCGATATACAATTTTCAAATTCGACAATACAAATTATAATTTTCAATTTTTTTCTTTAATATAAAACCAAATGAAATATAAAAGAATAGACGAGTTATAAAATGTTTCCTTTTATATGCTAACAAAAAAAATCCCCTCACTAGCTCGGAAAGCCGTCTTTTATCCTTTAAAACAAGCGGGTAAAAACGCATTTTATCCACTAGTGGGGAAAGTAATTTGACTTTGGATGGAGCGTGTTTAAGTAGCTTTTGACAGATAACAAAACGTAAAACGCTCAAAATCCGTTCGTTCGATATTAGTTATCATTAAATAAATGGTTGAGAATTTAATAAAAAATACCAAATATAGCTTTATTTAATGATTTTCTCATAAACCTTTAAATTCAATAAGAAATATTTGTTTTTTTATAATGATGTTGCATATAACTGAACGCACAATTTGAGTCGATGCAATTTCATAACGCATTGTCAGAAATGTCAACATTGTCAAGTGTCAAAAAAAAATTACTTTAAATTTTTCTCACCGACTCCGACTCACGTACAAATAAACAACTTCCAGTTTTCTGTTATAATATCGTAAAAAAATTAATGATTCCAGTAATGAAGGTGATCTAATCTAACGCCTGTGGATGTTGCACTTTCCTCGCTATAGTGAGGCGAAAAGTTTTGTGTTACACACGAGTGCAAATGTATTTCTCGTGTGTAAAATACAACTTTGCACTCTTGTATAACAATTAACTATTATTTTATTTCTGACTTGACCCAGTGCCTAAGTACATATTCCAGTATTGCACACCCCAAATGTGTGTTAAAATAGTAATATGTATGTACTAAGTTTTTAGTTTAGGTTTTCCTTTTGTTACTTGTGTTTCATTATTAATTAAATACATTCCTACATCATCTTGTATAATATAAATTACCCAATGTTTTTTATGTCTTACAGCAAGTCAGTAAAAGACAAGAAGGGCTCAACGGATTGTCTATGTCTTCACTTCTCAGCATTGTCGGCGACTCAGAAAAGGTAATTTATCATAATAATATTGTAAAGTCATTAAATGTGTACTTAGCAATAAGTGGATTAGTGCCTCACCTTGTTGCGTACTTAGATCGACCCGTGCCGCGGTTTAGGCGAATAGGCTAGATGACTGATAAATTTTCATTAATGGTATCAATCGATCGGGTTTGTTTTTAGGATCGAATGTCTATATGGAACCTATTGCATTAAAGCAATACAAAAGTCAGAAATGATCAAATGATAGTCAAAGTCCGACAGTCGTAGTCGTACTTCACTCGCGAAACGCTCCTAACAAAACGATAAGTGAACGTAACGTCAAGGTCACTGAGAGCCCATCTTGATGTATGGACAGAACAAGAAAATTGCGTTTTTGTCGGTGAAATATTGCGTTATATCGTATATAGTTGATATACAGTCTTTTTTGAATAAGTAATCGAATGTTTAAATGCAATTTAAATGTAAGGAATCGAATAGTACCCTTATTTCGTTTCCTTTTTGGAAGTTAAAAAAAAAGAATATTAAACTAAAATATATTATTTAATATTCACATTATTGTGATAAATTGCTCATTTGCTATCTATTTTACTAGATTTTGTTATAAAATTCAATATATGTGTCATCATCCCTATTGCTGCCCAAGCGAATAAGGAAATTTATATGAAAACCTCTCGTTTCCAGAATATTCTTTCTAATCTGCTGCTGAAGGACGCCTCGGAGCAGAGCCTCCTCTCCGAGATCCGGGACCCGTGCTCGTAACTTACACACGGGACCTTACTTATGATACGCCGTGAGACTTTATATAGACTCAGTGTGCAATTGCCCCATCCTACAAACAAATAATCCTACTCTTATACTTTCAAAGCGAAACCTAGGGTAAACCATACAAGGGTTGGCACCCACACCAACTGCACGAACTCCCAGTCGAGAGGCCAGCAGTAGTACAGTTTACCCTATTACTTTTTGTGCCAAACGCGCAGCCAGGTTACGTACTTTGTACTTCCCATTTTTATAGAACTGTGAACGAATGACTGACATAATAGTTCAGAATCGTACGAAAATAATCAGTTCTGGAGAATGATGGGTGGTGCTGTTCAGATCGCACTAGCCTAAAGAGACTAGCGAACCGCTTGTCTTATAGCGAAGTAAGCAATCTCAAATAACATATATATTATGATAAATGGCGCCTAACTTATATATCGGCTTTAAGATTCATCTCAGAGTATTAGCTATTCATTTTATACACGGTAAAGAGCTTATAAAAATCTGAATACGGTTTAAGTTATTTCAGCGATCGAATATAAAATTTGAAGCCGGCGATAATACAATTTACCATTTTACATGCCTAACGTATCATGCCACACTATGTTTCAAAATTTAACTAGTTAGTTTTTCCGAAATACATTACTTCACCGAATCAGTAGTAAGTATCAATATGATGAATGTATGAATATGAAAAGTGTGTGCGTGTAATCGTTACCCGCGATTGAAGTTGAAAACTTCTTTGCCGTTTATCGCTATGTTGGCACTTTGACGTGTGTCCTATTGTGCGTGTGTTACTACTGAGCGTAACTTCCGTCAGAAAAAAATCTGAGTTACCCTCTAGTCGTGCCTAAAGAAGTTTTACTTCAAAAATCAGTCTCTTGTGGTCATTTTAATGTCAGTAAATGTTGAATTCGAATCTGAAAAAATAATTATTAGATAGCACAGTTCCTTAACATAAAGCGTATAAATTATTAAAAGCACACGCATTGTGCAACTGCACATATTTAGGATTCAAGCACTGATATAATTGCGTGTTAGTTATGTAAAGTTGCATAAATAGGTATGTAACTAAAAAATTATGTCGATATGACTATGGAGTTGAGTGAAAAACAAAATATAATATTTTATCATGAATAATTTAAATACTTCTCCGAGTAATTGTAAGTGGAATGATAATTTTAAGTATATATAGTTTACGATAGAAATTACATGATTAGGTATGTAAGTTTTGGTAATGTTTAGTTTTTAGTATAAGTAGGTATATAGGTACGGAGCGATGGGAGCATGCGCTAATTATTGTATAGCTCGCAGCCAATTATGTTACCTTTCACTTCAACATTTACATTACTTACCTTTTGGGCACGAAGCTATAGGTGCCTAAAGCGGAGGAAGCACTACGACCAAAAAGTGTGACCAAACGAGAAGTCAAACTACAGAATTACATCTAGTTTGGAATACGGGAGAAACGACGTCATTTGACAATATAGTTAGCAATTCAAAAAGCACTAGTGCTTCACGTCAATCCACGGTGACTCGCGTTTCTTCATAGTCACTATAAGTGACGGTCTTCTCGAATATTTCAAATTTATTGCTGCCTGTATCGAAAACTTGGTAATAATGTCACAAAGTGTGAATAATAAATAGTTATATATCTCAATATATATAATAATAACTTGTGTAAGTGTGAGACACAGTCTTTGGGTTTGATGCTCTCTTCTGGACAGCACTTTTTGGTCAAAGAGCTCAATCTACTCTAGGTATATCTTCGTGATTTTGGGTCGGCACGTGACGTTTTGACTCGCATTTTATTGAAATGATTGGTCTGATCCAAGCGGCGGGGCTGTAGATTGTAGAGTATGAAAATGAGTAACTCACAGACGGATAAATACGCTAAAAGTAATAAAGTTATGTAGGCCGTAAAACAAAGACGTAATACAGTCAGAAGCAGAAGTGACTAAGCGCACACGCGCGCCCTTATTTTCTTAACAATAAAGTTGTATCCAAATTATGTTGAATATCTTACCCGCCTAGTAGCTACTTTTGCTGTTTAATGTGTGTATCTACATTTATAATTCTTCTGATCTCATAAAATATTTAAAAAAAGTGCCTATTAGTTAGGTTAGGATAATCAATCGTTTTATAGAATGATCAAAATTATAAGTGTTATGCGTGTTGTATAAGAAGATAATGTTTCAATGTGTTAGTCATAAGAAAATTATTAGAAAGGTACCTACAAAGGGTTGCTAAGAAATCAATAATAATTAGGTCAGGATTACACTTGTAAGTTTTACTTACGTAAGTATGGACACAGCTATACTACAGAATGAGATATGAATATCGTTATCTCATTCTAGCAAATAGCTTTGTCCCTACTTACGTAAGTAAAACTTACAAGTGTAATCCTGGCCTTAGAGATAGACCAAGATAAGTCTGCAACGATTTTGATAGCATACGCAGTGCAAGTGTTATTTATAAGTACGTCATAATTTCATAGAAGTTTGACGTTTAAAAAAACTTGCACTTCGTGTGCTACCAAAATCGTTGCAGACTTATCTTGGTCTAACTCTAGTATAGATACCAGACCAGACCGCTTGGCATGGCTTGCGTTTTCGGATGCGGCTTCATATGTCAAGCGCGACTTTGAGTATGGAAACGCGCGCGCATGTCATGCTAAGCTGTCAAGAACAGAGGAACACAGATTGTATATTAGAAATCATTTAATATTATTTTCACCACACCAGCTGGTAAAGGCTCTTTTGATTGTTCAAAAACTGATAAGAAAGTTGCATTTTATCCACATGTGAGGCAAAGTAATCAAATGAAAATTTTGAGCTGTTTGCTTATGTTTGCTGGTAGAATTTACTTATAAATGATAAATATTTAACGATGCGTTCTGACGTTTTTCGGGGGTCTATTATAAACCGTCAATATACCGTACCGTTGAACGTCGTTTGTAGTTTTTTTGTCTCTTTTTTTCTGTTAATGACGTGACAGGGACAGAGATAATAGAATCCAAGTATTTCGAACTTTTATTAGGCCCCGCATGTTGAAATGACATTTGAATATAAAGGTCACTTGAATGCATCTTGAATGGCATTTTGTCACACTCAGTGCGATTTTGCTCACTGTTTTTAAGTAGCAAAGTACCCTTGTTCTAGCTGCTGAGGTGAAAATTATATTTCTTAATTATATTGATAAACAAATGCCCAGTACATGTTTTCATTCCTTTTAGTTCACCTAAAAAGTATGTTTATTTTGTCGCTTTTTCCGCTCTTTTTTTTTCTCATACACAAGGAAATAGCCCACCCTTACATTTGTGAAAAAAAAAAAAAAAAAAAAAAATGAACAGGTAGGTAAGTTATGTTATGTGTGCTCTCATCGCGCCAGTCTCCGTTGACCATATTGTAATTACAATCGTGTTAGCTCATCAAATGCACTTATTAAAATAGACACTATCATAAAATACTTAAGATATAGTTAGATAGTTATATTCTTATTTATTACAATATTCAGAAGAAAAATACGTACTTGCGCAATCATTAGGATAAGTGGCCGTAATGTTGTAGATGATTAATTAAAGACTGGCTAGCTGAAGGTGGCAGTAGCAAGTAGGTAGTCAAACAAAGAAAAGTCTGCAGAGATTTTGACAGCACACGCAGTGCAGGTGTTATTTTAAATGACAAACCTATGAAATTATGACGTATAAATAACACTGTCACTGCGTGTGCTGTCAAAATCTCTGCAGACTTTTCTTGGTCTAACTCTATTATACTTTTGGTATTCACGCATTTTTCTGACAGTGCCTGAGTGTAGTGTAGTGGGCTACCACAGTTGACTGGTCCTGGCTATGTTAAAGTTAGCGAGCAATCGCGGTGTAGCACGGCCAAGTATTTAAAAATTATTTATAAAAGGTGCGTTTAGTCCAGATCTGCCGATTGCTCCGCTAGCGCGCCGTTCACATGTCGCTCGCGCACTGCACTTCTAATGCCGAGCAGTTAGAAGTGCAGTGCGAAAGAAATGTTCTAACATGCAGGGGCATTCCCCACACCTGTACAGCTACCACTAGTTTGGCACTTTGGCAGTTTGGCACCATAGAATAAAAAGTAAATTACGTGAATATTATATTATAGTACTTTTCAAACTCGATGGGTAGGATGACAGCTTTAATTTCAATACAATTTTGCGAGATTTGGCGTTTTTAGGTTATAATATAAGTTATATGGAGATGACCCCTGTCATTCTATATCGAGTTTTAAATATATTATACAGACCCCGGACTTTTTTCGCAATGATGTCACAATAGGGAAGTTTGGGGTGCCAATTGTCAATACAAATAAATCCAAGCAACCGTTATAAATCATGCTTAATGGATATATTCTGCTAGAAGACGTAGCCTAACCGCAAGTCATTTAGAACAACTTTTGATCTGTTACGGGGAGTTGTTAACGAAAGAACAACATCGATAAATTAATCAATTGACCACTATTTACTTACTGGAAATTTATATCGTGAATGCCTTTCGTATGCTTAGGAGCAGATCTGCTCCATATATATACAACTCTAGCATGAAGTGGTCACGATTGCTATTTATATGGCAATTTTTTGACATGCGCATACGAAAGGTTAATTAACACCGCTCCATTTACTCCCCAAACTACCCTATTCTGACGTCATTGCGACGAAAGTCCGGGGTCTTTATAGCGTTAGCGATTACACCTCTCGCGTCGAATGATCTCTAAATAGATGACGGATTGATGAAATATGTTTTACCCTACTTTAATATGTATTATATTTCTATAGTACATTACTACAGAGGCCGGATGTTATGAGGCCGGCAACCCCTATTCACGCCGAGGTATGTGTGCTTTTCTCAAACATGCAATGAAATAAACGAAAAAAGTCCACGAAACGAAAGTTTTATTTATAGATAATGACATTCAAACTTTATTTAAACTCTCATACATAACCGGGAATCGAACCTGTTCAATATTCTTTATGTAATCGCATGTAGTATTTTTTTGTATAATTGAGCCTGAAAGTATAAGGTTAAGCATGAAAGAGTTAAAAAAAATTGAATGCCATTATTATTAAATCTAAAATCGAAGCCATGGTTCCTAAGAACAGATGTCGCTATCTCTCATAGTTTCAGACTTCTCCCTACTGACCCATTTCGATTGATCACTGTATATATCGTTGTCCCATAACACAAGCCTCCTTGGGCTTACCTTGGGACTTAGTCAATCTGTGCAAGAATGTCCTATAATATTATTATAATCAGCGGACGAAATCAGCGAGCCAATTTGGCATTTGCGTTTCCACGGCCTGATTTGACTCTACAATTTTGTCAAAGTTGTGTAGACAGCGCTCTGTACGTCTACCCTCATTCTTGCGCGTCGGCTGCGTTTCCTATTCTATTTTTACCCGACTGCCAAAGGAGGAGGGTAATGTTTTTCGAATGTATGTATGTATGTCTCTTTCTTTGTGGCCTCCTGTAGCCTAAACGGCTTAATGGATTTTGATGTATGAGGTATCGTTAGATTCGTCTTGATCACGGGAGTGTCATAGGATACATTTTATCCCGAAAGTCCTACGGGATACAGAGATAATATTTTTTTTACATTCACTGAAATAATTTGATATATGAGGTATCATTAGATTCATCTTGATCACGGGAGTATCATAGGATACATTTTACCCCGAAATTCCTACAGGAACATGTTATAGTAACGGCACCAGTCATGGGACTTGTAAGAGGAAATTTGGAGTATTTGTGACATTTTCCTGATACATGTAAAATGTTACCGCCTTGCGTGTTAGAAGTTGAATGTCCTATCCGTCTTTTATGTTTCAGGCGTGTTGTATCAAAAATTCAGCAATTAGTTTCCACATAATTAACAAATTAAAACTATGTGTTTTTTCTCCAGTCATGGTCGGCAAAGCTCCAGTAATGATACCCCGGTAATGGGCGTGGATCCAGTAATGGGGCCCCTATAATGGGCATCCCTATGAGTATAAAATATTGGAATAGGAAATAAGATTTGGCAAATTCAGCTTCCAAAATTTGACCCACACTAATAGACCGGGAGCCAGGAACAGATTTCCATGACCAATCGCCTCCCGGGCGAAAACTCGTATCCACTCGTATGTACATCGAATAATTTTGTCTCGATTAATTTTAGGAACAATTATAGGTTTTAGGGATAGGATTTCGAAAATGATGACCATCTTGGAATCCAAGATGGCGGACATGCACCATGTCATAAAAGTCGTCATGGATGTCGTTTTATGGGTTTTAGGGAGTGCTAGTTTCGAAAATGATGACCATTTTGGAATCCAAGATGGCGGACATGCACTATGTCATAAAAGTCGTCATATAATAATAATAGGCCAATAAACGAATTTCATAAAAGTCTAACTTAAGCAGCTCTATGACTCTTGTTTATGGTCAAATATTACCAGTGTTTATAAACTAGTTTAAGATACTAATTTATAGATATTGCAGGCGAGGACCAACTTGACTGCCACCAACGAAAATACCTACCTAAGTAACATTCTGCTAAATAGTGAACTTAACAACCAACAACCAAAATGACTATAAGTAACCCTGTGTTGGTCCCCGCCTGCGATACTTACCAAGTTACCATCAACCATCAACATTTATAAATTATAATTATTTAGTTAATATTTAGAATAAGTTTTTATTTATTTAACTATTGATTACATACACATTTCATAGTGCATTTTTTATATTGATTAAATGGTATTCCATAGCTTGGTTTTAGCATTTGATTAAACAATATTTCTTGTGGGGCTTGTTTTCCTCTTTTTAGTGTGCAGTCGGATTTTTTGTTTTTTTTTATAATAATTTTTTTTACAATATAATTATTACAATAATACAACCTGCGTATTAGCCATTAGTCGTATATTAGAAACGTGAAAAGTAAACTAAATAAAAATATTTTACAGTCGGGTACGATTTAGCAATTAATTAATTTAGAAAAACTACACAATTAAGGTTTTTCTCGTACCTACCTATGCTATGTTAGTAAAGGACCAGACACAGCAATGTGTCTCTACCAAGACTCTTTCTACTTAAAAAAACACCTTAGTTACGAGTACACACTTGGTTAACACACTAACTTTTCTTTGCATTTGCCTTGTAGCTTGTAGGTATCTACAAGGCAGTCAAGGCACTACCTTAATTAAGCCCGCTCCACAGTCGTGCGGGAATCGCTCGGAATGATTCGCGCACGAGTGTGGAGGGGGCTTTACGACGTGGCTGGAAAATTACCAGATTCGACACGAGCTACAAGTAGGTACAGTTTCCCTAGCGTCGATGGCGTTGATATCTTTTGCGGCGGCGAGTTCTCCCTGTTTGGCTCGGCCTCGGTATAACACTCACTGTCGAACATTGCAAAAACCCTGCATTCCGTGTTGGTTCGCGCATTTCTATCTTCACGTTTTCTATAATGTCTGGGAGCTTTGTGCTGTTTAGAAAACATTGCAGGAATTGAACCACGGCGCGGTCGATCGGCGTCACCTGATCGTGCAAGTCATTCAACTCGATTGTTAATTGGGTTGTACTTGTAGCTTTTGAACGGAAACGCTCATTCATGAGCGCCTTTTGCATTTTACATATTTTACATACTAATTTCATTTTTTTTAATATTTCAAGAATTTTTATAACAAATACTAAATCATATCTGCTTTTGGCGAATGGCAGTTGTGTCAATGACAGAATTGACAGACACTTAACCTCTTTGTTTAATCTTTCCATGAATCTAGTATTAAGTAGTATTAACTGGATCGGTCATGAGGGGTGGGGCGAAATGACCGAACGGGATAGTCTTATGTATCTTTCAGTAGTAGTGACAGAGAGCAATATATTACTTTTTGTCTTTGTCATAGTTTCACTTTTCCACCGCTGCCACAACCGAAATTGTGGCAAACAAATAAGTACGTGACATGTCATGCTTGTTCGTTGCTTGTTTAATTATTGTTGTTTTC
The DNA here is from genome assembly GCF_947568885.1 of Cydia strobilella. Taxonomy (NCBI): domain Eukaryota; kingdom Metazoa; phylum Arthropoda; class Insecta; order Lepidoptera; family Tortricidae; genus Cydia; species Cydia strobilella. The sequence goes on along the minus strand of NC_086068.1, from coordinate 8,068,548 downwards.
TATGAAATTGTGCTTTCTCTTATAAAACATAGTGATGGTTAGCGTTTTGAATTGATAAAATAATGGTGAATTATTCAGTAATCGGCTGTAATAGCCGCTCTGAGCAAAAATATGAGAACATATAACCTTTCACACGTAAGTACGGTATTTTACACCTTCCTCTTAACGCAATATGTGAGAATAACATCGTAAAATTACGTTACACTCAAAGCAATGTAGAATAAAACGATTTCAATAAAAATATCACAATTATTTACGCAAATTGACAAAACATTATTTGTAAAATTATGCGCCCAAATTACGTAGGTTGTTTGTGGTAATCTCAACATGACCTCAGACTCGTCTGAGTAGCTGACAGATTACCTCAGAATAATGACTAAAGCATAGAAGTCGGGCAAAAATGCTTCGCAAATATGTATACCCGTACTTTACTTCCTTACGAATTAGATAATGTGCCGAAAAGAGATGCATATATGCTTGTTATTTCTCATTTACGTACGGTGTCATAAGTTTGATAATTTGCTAGGGATGTAACTGTGTCGACTTTTTATATCGATAAATTATGCATAAGTTTATGTGCCGTGTAAAAGAATAATCACGAAATTGGCAAATTGACAATAGTATGGCTAATGAAAGTTGAACCTGAAAAAACGCGGCAATTTCAAGAAATCTGTAGCAGGCGGCTCGTTGAAATGAAATGCGTTGAATACAAGGATTGCATAACTTTTATACTTTTTATAATTTTCATATTCTAAAAATCATTAAAAAGTATAAAAATTATGCAATCCTTGGAATCAAAGAGCCGCCTGATATGAGGATTAATGGATGTACCTAATATAGCTTTTATCTCATTTGCAGTCTACCACTCAGAACCGTCTAACTATACCTCTCGTTTTTTTATCATTAGAAAGAAGGCGAGCGATCTTAACGTGTCGTTTTTTTTTTCATCAAACCCATACGTGTGGAGTATCTATGGATAGGTCTTCAAAAATGATATTGAGGTTTCTAATAAAAAAAGTTCCGCAGCATAGTAATCCGGATTATCTTTAAAGAAAAGTGCAACCATTAATGCGTCTATGTCTGGTAGGTTGCCGCTATCAGCTTTCACATATTTCGGCTCCATTTTGAGATTCTTATGAATATTGTGCCACTAGATATACGAATAAATCGGAATATATCAGAAAACTGTGGAACAATAACTAAAATTAACTAAATACAAATAAAACAGTTAAAACACTCAAGACAATCAAGAATGTTTACCCGCGTGTGACGTCATCCGAGCGTTGACCAATCACAGAGCGTTCACGTCCCTGATGAAATTTCAAAAAAAAAATTTTTCTTTCGTTTATTTTCCAAAAAAAAAACATAATTTACATTCAAATATAGTGAAATATAGTTTATTATCTTAGGATGACAGCAATTCGTTATATATTTTTAATGTTGTCAAATACCCTATTGCTCGGAGTCGGAGCAATGCTGAGCCGAACGGAGCCGATTATACCCGAAAGGAGGAGTTTCGCACCCCTGCCTGTAAGTACCTACGCTGGATTGGGTGAAAGCATAAAATAAAAAAATATGTATAAAATAAAAAATATATATGTATACAATTCAACTATACAATTAAATCCCTGTTTGTGCGTAATTTATAAAATTCATTATAATTACAATGGTTATTTCGCTATGCGCTACCAAAGTACTTTATTGTCAATCCGCATCTTAGGCTAAATTAACTAAGATCACATACTTCACTAAGGACGGATTTTCACAAGCCTCGATCTCTCCTACCAACATTTATATTCGATAAAATGTAAGTATATATGTCGCAGGCATTTTGAGAATCCGCCGTTTACAAACGACGCCGTCACTTTATAATCGCGAAGCGGTAAGGCAATTTGGGGCATTTTCTATGAAATACATTTGTCAGTGCGCTTAATAGCGTCAACGTCAAACGTTGGGTTTCGTTAGGGTGACCATGGCTTAAAAAAAAACGGACATCACACTAAATCAATAGGTAGGTAGGTTAGGTTCGTTAGGTAGCTTCAAATGCCCGAAGGGCAAACCGCCCCGAAATAGGTTAAGAAGGAAATGTTTTCTAAAAAAAAAAACAGTCCGACGAACTCCAGATTTGATGGACACCTCAGCGTTTTTCATAGTTTTGATGTGCAGCGCCACGCGTGGTAAATTAAAGAACTAATTGGACCAAAATGCCGTGGCAAAATGCAAACAGCGCCGTTAATGCCATAAGGTATTTCACATAATCTATCTCTCTCTCTCTACATGCATCTCTACATGCCCTTAACAGACTTAAACACTTTTTACCCGTTAAAACAAAAATATTATTAGCACAGACATTAATCCTACCCATAATTGACTACGGTGATGTGTGTTATCCAGACTTAAATGAAGAGCTCTTGAACAAGTTAGATCGTTTACTAAATAACTGCATTCGTTTCATTTTCTGTCTTCGTAAATACGACCATGTCTCCTCTTTCCGCTCTAAACTCGGCTGGTTTCCTATACGTGTTCGTCGAAATATTCGCATGCTTTGCACCCTCTTCTCTGTTATTAATGATCCCGAATATCTCAAATCTTTCTTCAACTACTATGGTGTTTCTCGTGTCCGTCAACTTCGCTCTACTGGCAACCTTTCTTTGTCCATACCATCTCACCGAACAGGTTTCATGTCCTATTCTTTCTCTATTCAGGCAGCTCGCCTTTGGAATAGTCTCCCTGTTAAAATTAGACAGTGTCCGAATAGATTTGCATTTAAAAAATCCTTACGTGAGTACTTTGCTGGCAGAACGATGAATTCTTAGTGTTTCTGTTTTGAAAGTTTCATCTGATATCTTATGTATTTGTATGTATGTATATTGTATGTATTTATATGAATATTATATATACAGATATATGTATGTATGTCTATGCCTATCCATTATTTAACTATACTTGTATATATGTAATCACTATGTTGCACCGCCTACAAATTATCTGCTTTGCCCGAAGGTTGACTGGTAGAGAATGCCTCATAGCATTAAGTCCGCCTTTTGTACGATTGTATTTTCTTTTGTGCAATAAAGATTAAATAAATAAATAAATAAAATAATGCCGACTTTTTAAAAATTGCAAACCGCTTCGCGTTTATAAAATGATGGCCCCGTTCGTAAACGGCGGATTCTTACAAAATGCCTGCGACATATACATAAAAACGTCTCTCATATTGATGATGGTCAAGTCGCATGTTAAACGCTGGCTTATTTTAGGGCCGTTACAGACGGATCTCCACTTGGAGCTAATTTATATGGGAACTGTACGCTGCCTGCACGCCGACTGCACAGTTTCCATATAACTTGCAGCCGGGTTGCAGCTGCAGTCCGTCTATCGTCCGGCCTTTACTTACATTTTTAATAGGCAAAAACACCATGTGTACGTAAAAACAACGTGCTTTAATCATCATCAATTAGGTACAACTTATTAGGTACTTATTTCCACACAACAATGCAATGCGTGTGTTCTTAAGGGCGTGCATACGCAACGTGTTTTGAGTCGTATAATCTATATATTATGTCGCACTTATGCACTTATTGCATGCGACGTCTTATACGAATACGCACTTCCGCCCCCTCCAAACATTACCCGTTCCCGTCACTGACGACGATAATTACGTAACGTTGCGTATGCAACGATCTGAAAATGGCGATGAGACACAGTTTAGCAAAAAGGACACAATCCGTAGAAACTACCTAACTTATTACCCAGTAAGACCTGTCATGATAAACTACAGTTCAATATTGTGGTGTTCAACGCAAAAGTAGTATACATATTTAAAAAAAAAGTATATTGCCCTGTAAAGAGTGTCACATTGAAATACCATTTGACTCAAAGTCGATTAACCTCTTGTCTGTGCGCGATAAGGATCCAGACCTAATTATTAGTAATTTTATTTTGGCACCGAGAATGTTTTTATCTGCTCCATCAGGCACACTGAGGTTTGAACCCATGATTATTGACCATTACACACCTTGGAGGATATAAGTAAGCAAACGGAGACGCGATGTCTGTAATTTTCTGTACAAAACAGTCTGCCGATTTTTCGCGGGAGAGGGGCACGTCAAATGTATACGTAACGTCAAAATAGCCATGTCAGATAAACGTCAGTCCATACAATGTGTATGACCATTGGCCGACTATTTTCGACAGGGGAACGCCTGTTAATGGCTACTCAGTTTGGTTATATCCTCGTTACACACACACACACATGAAAGTTAAGTGACTGAACGTTCTGTCTCTCATTGTTATTCAGCAATTTTTTAAGTAGTTTTAAGAAACAGGTGAAAATACTGTGTCATTTGCGCTAGTGAGTGTTAAACAAACTGCTAGCGTGGATTATAATTAAAAACGCGAGAGCGATTCGCGAATTCGTCAGATCTGAACGCACCCTAAAAACGGATAAATAGGGCTACCCACACTAGCTAAGTACAACCTTGAATCAAAGATAATCGAAAAGGATCGTCCTTTTTATATTTAGATAGAGTACAAATTTAGGTAGACACCGCATTTATCGACATCGGACCAGCTTAAGCAGAAGTTTCATACTTAGATTATCTTCGTAAGCGTTTTTTACTGTGGTGTCTATAACGACTGTAAAAAAAAAAGTTTGACATAGTAGTCCAAGTTATATAGATGCTATGTTTGACGAACATTAAAACACAGTATTTGAAAGGATCTAAGCAAGTTATGAAACTTGACGCTAGCAATCGCATAAGAGATGAAGTGAGCATTATGCCTATTACTGACTTCGTTACATGTATTTTATTTTTAATAGTTTACATTTTTAGGCACGGCTTGTTTGGTCAGTTACATAAGTAGTAGCCTATTTATATTATTTAATATTTTATAAGTAAATAAAAACCACACGTTCCAGACGTGTTCAATTTATTCACTATGGCCTGAAGTTAAAATGGCCACCAATTTTTGGCACCAATGAATGACCTTAGCAACGAGCTGGATCAACGACCTTTACACTAGTTTTATGCTGTGGAGCGTATGGCTTATGCTTGTATGGTCTGTCAGTCCTGGTGTAAACTCAACCAAGTGTCAAGGAATGTTCGTCTGTTAGTTAACGAACTATTAGATATGTATGCGAGCTTGCACGGCTGAGCAGCTAATTTCACTGGGGCTTCAAAAAGCTAGCTTCAGAAATAGCTGCGTAGCCCCTTAGGTATTTGGATTGTTGTTGAGATTCAGTGTTGACACACTCAGGAGTATAACACACAGCACGGAGTTTCCGCACGGCACCATGTAAATTGCGGGGCGTCGTGTGCTTACCACGCGGTTTACCTACTTCGTACATTGTAGTAAAAAGCTGCTCGACCAGAGCCGTGTGTTACCCGCCTAAAGTAAAACCGATCATTAAACCTGATTTGAGTGATATCTCATGGTGTACTTCAATTTATTAAACGTAGACTTCTCCCCGTTTCGAGTTTGATTTTCTGGTGAATTCGGGCGGCGTGCCGGTGCTGGCCGCGCTGTGTTCGCTGTCGCGGTCCGATCCGGGCAGTTCCGTGACTGTGGCTCGCGGCGGCGGCGGCGTCGCGCCGGATCCCGCTGAGCCCGTTATACGCTCGGTTCTAGGCGTCGACGGGGTCGAACCCACTAGTGAAAGTTGTGTCACTCCCATAGAAGACAGGGCGACCGGCCCCGCGGTCAACATCGGCGCTAGGCCCGACGGAGATAAAACTGCCTGTGCTAAAGCTGTAGTCCCCGGCTGGCCTGCGTGTAACGTGTTATTAACCGAGCCGCTGTCCAGCTCTTGTATAGGAGACAGCACTAAAGCACCGAGAACGGGCACCTCGTTCTGGTAGCCCTGGTGGGCCATGATGACACCCATGTTCTGCATGCCCATAGCGAGACGGTTCTCGCGGTCGATGATCTCCTTGGTCACGTCTGGAGTGGGGATTCGCGGCCGGTTGCGGAGCGTGATCGGCACCGCTGTACCGTTGCTTTTCTGTCCACCTAAAAACAATAATTGAAAGTTAATATTTAATAAAAGAAAAGCAGTTCTGAGACGGTGATATTTCGTGGATGATTAGTACACACCAAAAACGGTGGCATAACTCCTTTTTATGTTAGAAGGTTAGATAGCATAATCGTACGCCGGATTGTAACGATGAAATTTTCTTAAGCTGAATGTAACCCAACTAACCGTGTCTAGAGTTCTGTCGATGGTGTCCGCGGCCGCTCTTCCTTCCGACGAGCCTCTCGTAGAGCGACATCTTGTGAGGCGGCGCGGGTGCGGGCTGGCCGGCCTCGGGGCTGGAGTACACCACGGAGTTGTGCCGGTTGCGACCGAACAGCCCGCCCGACGAGTACGCCGTGGACGCGGACCGCACCGACCCCATGCGGGAGATCTGACGCTGGAACCAGTTCTTCCGTCGTTCCACTAACGGTGTGTCCACACTTTCCTGTAACGTAATGTTTTCACATTGATTTGCGTGTTAACGAACTTCACTTAAATTCCCTCGCAACGAAATCGCCTAGATAAAATTCAAGAATTCTATAAACTTGGAGGGCTAAGGCAAATAGGTACAAGTTTAGTATAATAAAAGTAGGAAATAAATATGTTATTGAACTGTACTTACGTAATCAGCGTACGTCTCATCGTGGCTTTTTCTTGGGGCTTGCACGTTGGCGTACACGGCGTCTTCAGCCTTCACCTGAAACACGTAGGTACGTAATTAATTTCACTAACGTCTTATAACACCATTTCGAAAAAATAACACCATTAAAAAAATTCGCTCTCTGATACTGTTGTTATGCTCTTTATTCACATTCGGTTGCCAGAATAGACTAAACGATTTGTATTCTAATGAACAAGGTGACTGATGCATTCAAACATTTCTGTTGTAACAATAAATCAAATTAGGTGACAAATGAAACAAAAGGTGGACAGCATATTATTTTTAAAACATATCGGCGTGCAAACAAAAGTAACATCAATTGTTGTATGACGTCATGTGGAAACTCTTCTCTATTTGTAAATAAACCAGGCTATATGTATTAATGGTGCAGTTGAATCAATGCATTAGTCTCGAGCCGTGAGATCGACAGCACGTTAGTCCATAATACAAACACCGTCCTAAAATGAGTGGTCCAGCTGTGATAATCGTGTTTTTCATTTTGTTCGCTAGTGGATTAACATTTCCTATGAAAAGAATCAAACAGAGAGTAAGTATAATATGTTTGTCTATGTCTTAATGGCACAATTTCAGTACCTTATGGTTAACTTAGTTTTTAGGGTTCTGTAGACAACTAGGAAGTAGGAACTCTTATGGGCTATTTTTTTATTTGTTGTCGATTTTTTGTAATCAATCACGCCTAAACTATAACATATTCGGTTAAGCCGCTTTTGAACTTTCGCAAAAAGTCACATCTTAGAAAAATCCAGTATTCATTTATTTCTTGCTTCCATGGTACATTTTTGGGTAGTATTTACATATTTCTTATGGTATCACATGGACCCGGAATAGGGTGTAGCAAATACAGATAATTAAATTAAATTACAGTTACTTATCATAATATATCTAGTGGCATTTATAAACTTATAACTACGTATATAAACTTTGTACATAACACAAATTTATTACTAGTAACAACAATAATTATAATATAGGTATATATGTATTACGAGCAATTTATAACGATCAATAGGTTTATTGTGGGGCGACCTAAATATGGCTATAATTTCCTTTCTTCCATAAATTCGGTTATTGTATAATATGCTTTTGTTAACAAATGCTGTTTTAATTTCTTTTCAAATGTATTGTTGTTTTCTTCTGATTTGATAAAACTGGGGATATGTTTGTAGATTTGTTTCGACGTGTAGTATGGGCCTTTTTTGCAAATGTCAATTTTTGGTTATGGTAGAATTACATCTAAATTACGGCGGGAGTTTGTACTGAAATTGAATAGATGGATATTTTTACGAACAAATATGGCTGACTCTGAAATGCAAATTGAAGGCAAGGATAAAACTCCTAGTCTAATAAAATGTGGTTTGCAACTAGTTGTTTGTTTGATATTTACGATTATGCGTATGCATTTCTTCTGCATGACAAAGGCATCATGTGCGTCAGTACTGTGTCCCCACAATAAAACTCCGTATCGTAACAAGGAATGCGCATATCCATAATATGCTGTAAGCGCACATGATTCATTTGTGTTAGACATAAGTACACTTAAGGCATAAACAAATGAAGGTTTATTTTTAAGTCTTGCTATATGTCTTTTCCAATCGAGATGTGTGTCTATAGTGATGCCCAAAAGCGAACAATCGGATACCTCTTCAATGTTTAATTGTTTTGCTATGTAACTTATGTATATGGCGCGTTTTTGGTGTGGTCTGAACTGGATAATTTTAGACTTTTTGTTATTGATTACAAGGTTGTGATCTTTTAGCCAATTTACTATTGTGACGTATGTTTCGGTTATATTTGTATAGGCGTCGTTACTCGTGGGGCTTTTGAAGAGTAGTAAAACATCATCGGCAAACATTACGCACTTGTGCTCTGTAATTTTTGGCAGGTCATTAATATATATTACAAAAAGTACACAACCGAGCACGCTGCCCAGTGGAATTGAATTGTTAATGGATATTATATTGGATTTGTATGTTTGTAACTGACGCGATTGTTCATTGTAATATTCTATTTGGACATACTGTTTTCTGTTATTTAAATATGATTTTAACCAATTCAGAGCTGGACCACGGATACCTATGTCATTTAGTTTTTGAAGTAAGATGGGATGTGAAACTCTGTCATATGCCTTAGTGTATCCATAGTATCTAGAATACTTAAACCCATTTTTAAGTATGTCCATTGCGACGGATAGGCAACCCTACACTGAGCATAGTCCGACCTTCTCTAGATCGCTTTTTTAAAACATTTCACTTAATGCAACATTTTGTTTATAGCAAGTTAACGATCGACCAGCTTCCACCGCCCCAGAATCTAACTCAAGCACGGTCACCGTCATGGTGGTCAGTGTGTCCAATGAACAAGAGAAAATCCTCGAACCAAGTGTTAGTAACGTAAAGAGAGAAGATTCTCTTGGAGATAGACTTTTAAACAAAGTCAAAGAAAGATCACTTGTAAAAATAATCAAAAAATCTAAAAGACCTCGATACCAGTTGCGTGATTCAATTTTGGAAAATGATTTGTTCTCAGTTGCGGGACAGGATAGCAACAATAGCACTGGTACAGTAAAGCCCGCGTTGAAATTAAGCAATAACATGACTACCGAAGAAAACATACTGAACATGGAGAATAAAAATGAAATAATTAACACATATCTTCCTTTTAAATCTCTTGCCAATGGCAGTGAAATAGAAATAATTAAAAATACAGTTCTACGCTCTAAAGCACTATCAAATAGTAAATCAACGAATAATATAGGCAATAAATGGGACCAGCCATCAGCAAAAAGAAACTTGAAACACCAGGTGAGGAAATACTTTAGACTCCACAGTTCCATTGCGAAAGAGCTCGAAGCAAAATCCATAATGTCTAGACCAAAACCAGATAACAGTCGGAGTTCATACATCGAAGCTACTGCAGCACCAACACTAAAGATAGACCAAGGCGCATACGGCCCAACCCAGGCACCGCGAAGGCAATCTATAGTCCTGCGGTGGAACCTGATACTGGTATGAGGAAACAGTATTCATGTAGAATCTTAAATACTCCTTCATTTTTATTTTAATATTGTGGACTCTATAGCAGGATCACGTTCCTACAGAATGTATTTTTTAATGTTAAAATTCAACTACGTATCTCTTGATGCCGCAAAATGGACTGCCAACGTCTCATCGTTTTTCCCTTATAACCTTTATGCGGGGGAGACTGGAGCCAGTATTAACAAGGATTTCTTAAATTTGTCTCACAGATAGTGCACTTCAGGTCGGAATCAGTCAGTCCTGCTCCAAACGCTTTAGGAACGTACTTTTATGTGCTGTACGTCTAGAATTTTCCTAGATTATTTTTGTTGTTATTTCATTCATGTGACAAGCCATTGGTATAGGTGTATTATTTAATGTTGCATTATTCTTTAGTTAATCTTAATGATGTTCTCTAAATAACTTCGTAACAAGTATCCATGGAGATAAAACTTACAAAACAATACCTGTTGACGTAAGTCCGGTAAAATAAAATATACTAAAACTATGATACTTACAGATTTATATTAAGCATTGCTAAAATAATGTTGGTAATTAAAATAATTTAAGGATTAGCTGAGTTTTGTTGTTCCAATTAAGATGTTTTGTTTCTTTACTTTTATGATGCTGCACGCTATATGCTATTGAATTCTTGAACAGTACAACATTATTAAGCTTGATATAGTTGTTTAACATAATGATGAAATACCTCATTCGCCATGTCAATTTGCCATGAGCATACAAATTACTCACGCCGACAGAGTAGTAAAATATAAGTATAAAAAGACAGGGAATTTACGCTTCAACTCTATGTAGTGTGATTACTGATTAGTCGCTGGAAAGGCATTTTAAATCATAATAATATCTTTCAAAAAGGTTTTTGCAAAAAGTTTTCCCTACGTTAGTGATGCGAAGATACTCCCATCGACTTGTTATGTACACAATATCAAGTAAAAGCTCCCTTTCAAGCTGCCTTACAGACGAGTAACTAGGAAATCCTGTACTGAGTACCTCTTTTAATTTAAAAACTGGCCCCTGAAGGGGCAAGAATTATTTCAGGCTTTCCTGAAGAAAATCAACTATTTGAAATAAGTTACTATGTGTTTCTCCAATTAAAGCTAGCTATACGGATATTTCACAGTGGACGGTTACAGTAAATTTTTTAGATGATTTGTAGTTAAAACTTAAATAAAAAATGTTTATTCAAGCCCCGGTCTCCCCTAATAATATTGATTTTTTCTCGTACATTATGAAATTTTAAATGCTGGAGCCTTCAATATATTTGGAATAGGATCTACCTTTTATATTTAAATTCGTATAATTTGACGCGTATAGCAAATTATAATGAATTAATGTTATTCGAAAAATAATTAGTTAGATCTAATATAAGTCTTTTGGTGTTGGGTTCGCTTTAAAATATAAAGCCAATTTCAACATTGTATAGATATTATTTTAACCACAACACAGTACTCAAGTAATTAGTAAAATGAACAACTCATGTCTGCAAATTCTATCGTTGACGTCTGTGAAAATAAAGCTACATTTGTTTTATTTGACTTTCTTTCATAATTGTAAAGCTACACGACCCTTTTGACTTTGACGAGACCAATCCACCGTATCTCAAATGGCTAGGGAGACAATAACTCCTCATATGAATGCATTGGTCTCATAGATTGTAATAGTTACGGCAATAACTCATTTGCCTAGAAAAAATCAAACAATCACAATCTTAGCCGAAATTGCTAATATCATTTAAGGGGCTCTTCGAGTTTTCACATTGTACGATCAGATATCTGAGATATCGAATATCGGGTCATATCTAGATAAAGACAGCTGCTAGAGAGTGCATTATGGCATCGTCCTTTTACTTTTGGACATTTTCTAAATTTATAGATGAAAAATCCCCTATCACATTTTACTTCCTTTTATTAAGATATATTTAATACGACAATATGAAAACATTGCAACGCAAATGTGAGCCAATAAAGCACAATTTGGATGGTATGGTACAACCACTTACTCGTAATTCACTCCTTCACCACCTATTTAAGTAAGCTATCAAACTAAATAGGGGCAAGTTTTTTCTCAGACTACTTTATACAGTGAATTAATCTTTGTAATATACAACAAACTAGAAATAACCATAGAAGTCTGAATAGAGCTTAATAATGACCACGGGAATTGGGCCGCGAGCGATGCAGCTATAGGTCCTGCGCCTGCGCTCATGATTACAACGACTAATATTGCAATTTAATTTTTGCCAGTCAAATTTATTATGGAGAAGCGACGCCTTTAAATGATATGCGTTTGTTTGGGTCAGTGAGAGCAGCTACCAGATCCCGTGCTTGCTACGCGAAAATGGTCTTAGAAGACCCTTTCTCAATTTCAAATTAATAAAGATTAGCGTTTACAGATTTGGAAAAAAACATACAGGATGCGAAAAAATGTAATTTTTGGCTAACCTTTTTTTTGATCCCATTCCTATCCAGGGTGAAAAGCTTGTATGGGAGCAAAAAAATTAACGGTTGGAAATGCCACAAATCGAGGAAAGCTTTTCCCATACAATTTGTATGAAAATTAATACTTTTATTTTTCACGTGCTATTTTTTATGCCAATCGATTCCATTCCTATCCAGTATCAATAGTTTCCTAGGGGTCAACTTACGGTAATGTACTAAAAAGCTACAAATAAAAAATAAAAACTTTTCCATACATTTACTATGGAGAAAACGTGAAATTTTATTCACATTTTTTTATCTGGCCCATCAGTCCTACTGTTATGTCTTCATACAGTATTATGGTCCTTAAACGTAACAGGACTGACTGATTAGCGAGATAGAAAAAAGTGAATAAAATTTCACGTTTTCTCCAAGTAAAATTATGGAAAAAGTTTTTTAATTTGTGGCTTTTTAGTGCATTACCGTAAGTTGACCCGAAGGAATGGAATCGATTTGCATAAAAAAAGCACGTGAAAATAATGGTTTTCATTTTCATACAAATTGTATGGGAAAAGTTTTCCTCGATTTGTGGCTTTTCTTGAAGTAAAATTTTTTTGGTCACATACAAGCTTTTGATCCTGGATAGGAATGGGATCGATTGGCATAAAAAAAAAAGTTTGCCAAAAATGACCTTTTCGCGTATGTATGTTTTTCCCAAAATCTGTAAACGCCAATCTTAGCCTAGCACCACGGGATCTGGTAGCCGCCCTCACTGACCTAGTAAGAAAATCCACCCTGTATATTACGTCGCTGGGACATAGGTATATCATGTAGGTGTAATTCTTCCAATAGGGATGTTGACAATTTTTTAGAACAGTTTTCATTTTATAGACACGTAATTATTGCAAAAAAAATATATTCATTAATTATTAATAAAAAATCGACTGATTAGTTTAGTGTTTAAATTTCGCGCAAAAACGCTCCAAGCTGTCACGTGATCTTGATGACATAACGATGTGATATACCACTCCGATTTGCGTTTGCAGTCACGTGATGCTGGGCATTATTTTAAATACTTTAAATTATTTTTAATCGATTTATTACGCATATTTACACTTACAAAATATGATTTTCAGCATTCTAATATTCCCTGCTATGGTAAAAACTTCGCGATTCATGTCAACATCCCTATTACGTGCTAGATGGTGTTACGTGTTACCTTATAGTGGTCCGCGGAGCAGGGCGGCTCGTGGCGGCGATAGTGTTCGGAAGCCACCGTGTACGGCAGGTCCTTGGGAACCACCTCCTCCCAGTATTGGTCCTTCAACAGTTCCGGGTGCTCTTCATGCATTTCGTCCACTATCATGTAGGCTGCCTGAAAAAAAATCTAGATGTGTTAAATTGTTATGATACCAGTGTGTTTCGTTATAATTTGATTAATCAACTACCCCAATCTTACTAAATTCACCTGCGAGTTTATTCACGGTCTAAATGAGCTCTAAAACGAAAGATTAATTTAAGTACTAAAGACGGAATTAACAAGGCGATTGAGTATGGATATAGATGTTTAACTAAAAGTAAACAAAAACTCTACATAACGAGCTTCTAGCTAGGCCAATTGCAATTCAATCTCTTGTGATCTCTGTATAAAGGGGCCCACTGACTATCAGTCCGCCGGACGATACCGGCCTGTGAGATAGAACAAAAATTTGACAGTCCCGAACAACTGACAGGCCCCTTTACATTGTCTGACTGCTATTTTCCTATCCTGCCTGTTTAAGACAATGCAGTCTGCATGTCAACGAACTAGGATATCTATATAGAAGTCTCACTAGTGCTCAAAAACCGGCCAAGTGCGGATCGAACTCGCGCACGAAGGTTCCGTACCATTACGCAAAAAACGGCAAAAACATCACGTTTGTTGTTTGGGAGCCCCACTTATTTTTTTTTTTATATTCTGTTTTAGTATTTATTGTTATAGCGGCAACAGAAATACATCATCTGTGAAAATTTCAACTGTCTAGCTAGCACGGTTCATGAGATACAGCCTGGTGAAAGACAGACAGACAAACAGTGAAGTCTTAGTAGTAGAATGCAGTTTTGTTTATTTTTAAAAATAAAGGAATGTTTCCTATAAGCAAAATGAGCTACTTTGAGGTACTTTCCCTCCAGGGCTATTACCGCGAAAATCGAAATTCGGAAATTGCGGGCATTTTTTTCTGTCACTCTAATTACGCCTTTATTGGAGTAAAAGAGAAAGATCCCCGCAATTTGCAAATTTCGGTTTCGCGATGGCCCCACAGGGCCCATTCATTCTTTCCACACTGTATACTGTATATGTATTCCGTCGGTGCTGCATGTTTGTTGTAATCCCAAACACCGTAAATGAAAGAGTTTACACGACAAGAGAGCATGTGTTCGGAAGCCATCACTATTTTATATTTACCTTTATGTGTCTGTCTATCAACCAATTGAGTTCAATATCGTCGTCGTCTTCGCCAAACGGGTTTATGAGGACCTCGGCCACTTTAAGCCACCCCACGTAGAAACAAAACTGTAAAACAAACAATAAGTGTATAATTAATTAAAACTATAAAAAAGAGAACAAAAATATTGAGTTAACAAGCTAGTGTTGGCAGGAGCTCTAGTCTTGTGAGTCTAAATTTGAAGAACTCGTTTTTACTCGACTTTGCGCTTAAAAAGTTTTCGAGTCTTAAGTCCCGAGTCGTCTTTTAAGCGCAACTTAAAAGGACTCGAGCCTTCGGATAGACTTCGTCAAAAATTTAGAGGTGTTATCTAAATGAACACTAAGGAAAATATGCATTACTAAATGAATGAAAACGAGATTAAGTAGTACGGTCACCGTCAGATAGATCGGAGCGGAGCAGTCAAAATGCTCAAATTATCTGAAATGCACTTTAAATTTTAACGTCTTAATAATAGAAACCTTGTTGAAATATTTGTGAATACCTCGGCCGCTCCAATATATTTGATGACTAGATACTGTACCTACTCGGAATCTTGTTGGAGGTGCGGGGTGGAGTAGAAGAGGGTATATTACCTGTAGCGCCGTGAAGAGCGGGAAATACACGTCCGGGTGGTACTGCGAGGTGCTCCCTTGCGCCGGTGGCACCAGCTGCCTGCCCATCAGCGCTGCCACGAAGTACGTGTACAGCGCCAGCGTCACCACCTTTTACACATATTATCATACTATTAGCAATCAATCAATATTTGATTCGCTTAAGTTCCAACTCGGATAAACCTAATTCTGAGATTTTAAGAGTTTGGTAGGTACAGTCGAAGGCAAATATATCGTTCCAGACGAATGACTCAAAAATATGTGCACACGATTTTATTGTCTAAGGTGTAAGAGCGTACACATATTTTGGAAACTTTGGGAATGTATATATATTTATGCCCTTGACTGTATACTTATAAAGAAATGTAATAAGGTAGTAAAGGTAGATAATCTCCTTGGGAGCAAGAATGAATGTATCCCAGTTTTAAGTTAAGAGTCCGCAGCAAGCTCGGTTCTTCATACAAACGTAGTTAAGCTCTCATTGTAAATCGATTAGCTAGATCGCTCTGAAACTTACAATAGGATAAAGTATATAATTAGCCTGTAATTAGTTTATGTAGCTTCAGATACCATAATAAAAAAATACAGCTAATTTAAGTTTTTCATACAAAACTTGTTTCATTACAATCCAACAAGTAGTTTTAAAATGAGAGCGGAACAACGTTTGTATGGGAAGGTGCAATTCGGCCGAGCTTGCCGGGGACTCTTAACAATGTGGTCCGTACTAAAACCATAAAACGTGACTTTACGTGCCACGTAACATTACGAAAACGAATTGTGGTCGACGCAAAAATATGTACCTATTCAATTTAGGACCGTAATCCGCATACATAGATGTCAAAATGCTGTATTTTTTTAGCTGCGACCGTCACAAAATGCCGTAAATTCACGGTGATAATCGCTTCATATCATCGGAACTAATGTGCTAATATACCTTGTTTAATCAAAGCAGGGTTGCATTTCCATTGCTCAACAATCGTAATACAACGCTGGTTTACTATAACGCCTAAAGCTCTCGCTAAACACACGAAATCCTTGAGAGGAAAGAGAACGCCCAAAGGGTAAAAACGGGACCCTATTACTAAGACTTTGCTGTCTGTCTGTCCGTCTGTCACCAGGCTGTATCTCATGAACCGTGATAGCTAGACAGTTAAAATTTTCACTGATGATGTATTTCTGTTGCCGCTATAAATACTAAAAACAGAATAAAATAAATCTTTAAGTGGGGCTCCCATACAACAAACGAGATTTTTTTTGCCGTTTTTTGCGTAATGGTACGGAACCCTACGTGCGCAAGTCCGACTCGCACTTGGTCGTTTTTGTAGAGTTATTTACAAGCGCAAGGGTTATAATGTATGTACGTAAACATATACGAAAGCATTATGGCCGCTAATATTGATATTAGTGATATACGAGTAGGTACTCGTATGCATCATTTAACGGCAATGTTATCTGTGTGTTGTGTTATGTTGAGAACGTCGATGGTCTAAAAGCTAAGGGAACAGCAGTCCAGCGGAGCAGATAAGGGTCTCCGGCAAGCTCGGTTCTCCATACAAACGTAGTTACGCTCTCATTTTAAAACGACTGGCTAGATTGCTCTGAACTTTTGTACTTACAATAGGATAAGGCATATCTAAGTCTGTAATTAGTTTATGTAGCTTCAGATACCATAGTTAAAAAAATACAGCGAATTTAAGTTTTTCATACAAAACTTGTTATTGCTCTATTTCGTTTGTTTTATAAACTGGAGCTATATAAACTAATTTCAGACGTAGATATACCTCATGTCATTGTATGTGCAAAGAGTTTCATTACAATCCAACAAAGTAGTTTTAAAATAAGAGCGGAACTACGTTTGTATTAAGTACATTCAAAGTGTTGTAAAAAATGTAGCTAAGCATAATAATTTGTTTTTACTATTCGTTATTATACGTTTCACTGCTGGGCATCAAACGTTTTCAGTTAAACTGTGCCCTTGAAATTTTGTATTAAACTTAGTTTAATGCGTGCAACACGGCCGTGATTCGTTCAACAATATTAGTAATATGAGATCGTTCCACTGTTATAATTTTTGACGTTATTCGAAGTAAATGTGAAATCAAAAAAAATATTTCATAAAATAATTTGATTTGTTCACTAGCTGGATAAATGTGGAATAATATATGACTGCAGAACATAAGTTATATCTTCACGGCGCATATCCGTCAAGGTTCTCAACCATTGTCGTATTAATTAGCCTTAGGAATCGTAAACTAAAAAAAAAATCAAACAGTAATAGATATTATGCCAACGTCTTTAACTACGTAGATGTGTTAAGTACTAACCTGTGTATAAACAAGTGGCACGCACACCGTATCGTACCCGATTAAGGCTCCGAGCCTCCTCCGGATGTCTGACAGCTCCACCAACAACGTTTGGACTATGTGATCACTTGTGATAAGCCCCTCTTTTCTTGCTCTATTTATAATATTAGTTGCCCACACTAAGGGCATCCAGTATTTGGACATGGGACTCTTTCCGTCCATTTTTTCGAACACCTTTCTTTCACTTTCTAACATGAGACCTGAAAGGATAGAAAGTACTATTATGATAGGTACATCTGTTTAGGTTAAAACGTCAACGTTATCATCACGCTCAGAAATTGTTGTTAATAACTCCAATCCCTATTATTGTTACAAATGCGAAAGTAACTGTGTGTAACTTCTTCACGCTTAAACCCCAGGACATAGAATAGTTTTTATCAGTAATCATCATCATTCTGCGCAGACGAAGTTGCGGACACACGCTACTAATTCCATATAGAGACATTCTGACTATTCCGAGTACCGGCGAAGGAATGGACATCTGTATTTTTTAGGAAGATCAAACCATGTTGCCTTATTAGAACTTGTTGACTTGTGGCCTTATTGGAACATAAAATACACATAAAATATAATGCCCCGTTCACATCTATTCTAATAGCATTCCAGTGCAGTGATCGAATCCAGCACTAATTAAACTGTAGTCATTTTCATTCTCCAGTGAGTTTATGGAGACTGTTAAAAAACAATACGTTTTCAGGCGGTTCCCTGAGCCAGAAGGCGAAAAATCTCCTTATATGATCATGTTTTTCTAAGAGGTGTTGATATTCGTAGACGTGGAAAAAATATATGTAGTTCTTGACTATATTATCTTTAACATCATAGCTACCGATACACGAATTATGACACTTCGCTCGATACAATTAATTCCCAAAGTAACCTCTAACTCGGACTTTTAATCCAGCTTTACTCGGTTATTTATTATGTGATACTATAAACAAAAAAAGAAGAAAAAAACCATCTTAACTTAAATAGTAATTTTAAAGCTTTCGAATTTCGATATTGTAGGGTAACGTTTTTAAAAATAAATAAATAAAAATTGACAAAATTCGATCAAAATTGACACGCATGATCTTTCCCGTTCTTTCTTGTGAAATGTGACAGAGACAGCGGCAAACCCATGGAACGGCCTTCACGATCTAATAATAAATAAATAAATAAATAATAATAACGCGTTACGCTATATATAATACGCGCTAATAATAGCGCGTAACGCTAATGTTTAATCCAGCACTGGGTTGATGGTCTACATTATTCCAGTGGCGCTGGATTGGGCGAGCTGATGGAATCAAAAGTAGACCATCATCCCAGTCACTGGACTGGAATGATTATATTCCAGTGCCGGTTCAGATTATTACAGCAGCATTGCAGCGCAGGATTCTATCACTGGACTGGAATGCCACTGGAATAGATGTGAACCGAGCATTATGGCTAACCGGAGTCCACGACGTGCTGCCACGTGGGAAACCGCCGCTTCACCCTGAGCGACACCCTCTGCAGAGTGATGACGTACGCTAAGATGGCATACCGGACGATGTTCCTCCTCATCAGTCGGCCGGTTTCATCCTGAAATTTAACGTTAAAATTTAAATTTTATCATCATTAGCCATAAATCACACGTAAAAGTATTTTTTTTTCTAGAAATTTTTGTACAAAACTAAGGAGAGTTTTGAATGATTCACGGTTAGTTTCACTAGACTTATGTTGACCGGGGTATAGACCGTGATTACCTTTTGTATTATAAAAAAAAAAGTAAAAGTAAGTAGGTAAAAAGTAAGTTTTTGTAAAAGGTAATCACGGTCTATATCCCGGTCAATATAAGTCTAGTAAAACTAAGGAGTACGACTATGTGCCTATGATATACAGATAGAAGGACATGACGGAACTATAAGGGTTCCATTTATGCCTATTTGGCTACACAAGCATAAAAAGTGTATTCGTATGAAGCGGCATGAGCACCTACTTTGCATCTATTTTCTACATTTGTATGACGGTCGACGCTAGCAGCACCAGCGTGTCATCAGCTGACTTGCCTACGTTCTTATGGCATTAAAAATATGTAGGTACCAGTATTAGTTTTAATTTACAATCTTGGTTTAAAAAAGCAAGACGGACTCATGGTCTAGATCAAGCCTACAAACAATCCATAGCCTATTCAAATATCATACAATTAGGACCTATTGCAAAATAATGTATGTATAAGTGGTAAAAAAATTAACAATATAGATGCAACAGTTTATGTACAACCAAAATTTCAAGTTAACCACGAAGTCAAGATAGGAACTGGGTCAAATTATTCAGTTCTATGACTATTAAATACATCTAGCGGCTAAGGTATTAAACAATGTGACACTGCGTGATTCTTTGTAACGTTTACACCTTAATAAGCACGAATAAGTGCCGACACTTACATTCGCAAAGTAATTATGGCACGTTTAAGTTTATGACGTGTAAAATGTACTGTTTATATTTACCAATAAAGTCTGTATTAAGTACAACGATACGATCTCATTTCTTCGTGCGGGGGAATGAAATAAAATCAATGGACTGTAATTTTCGTTTAGACGACCTATCCGTCTATGTCGGACTTGAGCGTATGTATATTGTATAACGAACGGATCAGCAGTGTAAAGTAAAGGGGCCCACTGACTATCAGTCCGCCGGACGATATCGGCCTGTCGGTTGTTCGGAACTGTCAAATTTTTGTTCTAACTGACAGGCCGATATCGTCCGGCGGACTGATAGTCTGTGGGCCCCTAAAACGTGGCATTTTTTGTTCAAGTCGCTTTCATTACATGCATCGCCAAAAGGAAAAATACACTAAATCTATTTAAATATTTCCTATATAAAATACATCGCTAAAGCATTCAACTTCTTAGATGTTCGCTTGCATAATGCATATGTTTTATACGCGCGTTAGTTTTTATGTATAGTTTGCATGCACACCTACACCTATATTCGTGTAGAGTAACAAAAAAACATTATTTCATTACACTGCGTCATCATACCATATTTCAAATATAAGTTTTATAGTCTCGAAATATGTACATAGTTAATTGTTTTGGTATAGCCGGGGAAACACCTGTACATACACTAACATATTAATTTATTACAAACAATTGATGTGTAAGGAGGCTTGCTGTGTCTAATAATTTAAATTGATTAAAATCGATCAAGTCCGTGTAATCAATACCGATTTCACCTACTTATATACTTCGTTTTTTTAGCATTAGATAAAGGATAATAGTAGATTGTTAAGCAAGAGATGAAAGGCACCCATTTCAGTAGAGGTAGTCTCTCACTGGTGGCGATGGCGAGTTAAAAACAATACTTTTCATTTCGAATACGAGGAAAGTAAACGACGTGTATTAAAAAAACACGGCTAAGTACTTCAGTAGTATTTTTTAAGTGTATTTTCATTTAACAATTTTGATAAAAAAATCATGATTTATGGAATTGAGAGTTAATTATCATAATAGAAATTGTACAACAAATCCATTTAAAATAAAAATTGTAATTGCTTATCGTAAATAAAAAAGGAAAACAACGTTTTAGAACAACAACGACCTACTTTCAAAGCATGAGAAATGAAAACAATCTTGACGTGTCATATTTAACAAAACGCTTTAAAAAAAATAGTAACTATTACTTATGAAACCAAAAGAACGTAAAAGATCATTTATGCTATATAATTGTTACATATTTATTTTGATTTAGGTATGAAAAGTGTTTTTCAATAAAAAGACATGTTAAGATTGTTTACCCATTTTATAATGCAATAAAACGAAGAGTAGTATTTTTATTATCGTTTTCAAAATTGAATCAAACGTTTCGACTTTACGGTGCAATGTAGGTACAATAATAGAATCACTTTCTTTGAGTTAGCCCTAGTCGGGTAAGAATGGCGTTAAATAACTTTTTACTTAGCACGAGTATTTTATCTACACACGCGAGTCGAATTTTAAGCAAGTTGCATAACTGAAAGTGAGTTCAAATCACTGTGCCGTGGTTATAACTCGGCGAAACATTTTTTCTACCCTACTTGACAATCACTATCATCATCATCATCATATCAGCCCTTTACCGCCCAGTTGCGCATAGGCCTCTCTTGTAGTAGTTACGCCACTTGTCCCGTTTCCCGTTCCTGAGCTAATCTCATCCAGAAGTGACCCGCAATCTTCCGGATGTCAATATAACATGTATGAAATGGTCATTTGAAATCTGGCAGGACTGTCCATTAACTGTACTGTCTGTACTAGATAAAGAACACGAGTAGAGTTATCAGTAAAGAACGTGACAAAACTACATGAAATATTAGCTTTAAATTTAACGTGTACCTCTTTACCTATCACACCATATCTAAAGTGACGACGAGTGGGACCCTGCCTATGAAGCCGATGGTCCTGGGTTCGAATCCCAGTAAGCGCATTTATTTGTGTGGTAAACACAGATATTTGTTCCTGAGTCGGGTGTTTTCTATGTCCATAGAGTATGTATTTATCTATAGAGATACGTATGTATATCGTCGCCTAGTACCCATAGTACAAGCTTTGCTTAGTTTGGGGCTATGTCTATCTGTGTATGATTGTCCCCAAATATTTATTAATTATTGAAAACATTCAGCGTCAAATAATCAGTCCATCATCATCATCATTATCTCAGCCGAAAGACGTCCACTGCTGGACAAAGGCCTCCCCCATGGATCTCCACAACGAACGGTCATTCGCTGCCTTTCCGGTACGCGGTCGCCACTCGAGAACTTTTCTGCCCCATCGGCCATCGGTTCTGCGAGCAAGTTCTCTTAGCTATGTCGACAGCTTTAGTTCTCCTGCGGATCTCCTCATTTCTGATTCGATCACGCAGGGAAACACCGAGCATGGCTCGCTCCATTGCTCTTTGAGTGACCTTGAGCCTTCTTATGAGACCCATCGTGAGCGACCACGTTTCTGTGCCGTACGTCATCACTGTGGGGCTTAATCAATAAAAATAAAAATGTCCTATAATATTTATTTACTATTATTTATTTATTACAAGCGTTCTTAACTTGGAGTTGAGGAGAAGATCTTATGAAATACGTAATAAAAACAAGAAACTGCGCCGTGTGAGTAGATTAGACGTGGGTAATTTTTCACGCAAGAGCCCAAATGAAGTGTGGCAAATCTTGAATACCAGGGAGCGGCTGACGGAACGCTTGTTGCATTGCATGGTTGTTGCTGGTTTTCACGAATTCCAGTTAAGTTGCCGAGAAGAAAAACCAGAACATGAAAATACTAAAACATTGTGACCTTTATGACCGCTCTATACTTTACTTTCTGTGATTTCATATTGAATTCTAGATTTCATATTAAATTACGCCACGTTTTGTTCCTTGCAGCAACTTCATCGTATTTACAATCAACAGATGTAGCGGGCGGGGTGTACATAATAATCTGAGCACTACTTCAAGAGTAAAAATAATAGTGTACTCATAGAAGTTAATAAATAAACACCCAAAACAAAAAACGCAACTTCGTTTAAATAAACTTACACAATTTTCCAGTGACAAGTCAGCAAACGCGTTGGCTAGAACTGCATAATGCCAGAACATAAACACGGGTCATAATCGCGACACGTAACAGTTATTGTTCGATTGAAATCGCACTGCACTGATTTAGAACAGTAGGTATGAACTTTTTGTGCTAAAGCCATTTTGTGCCATTGCGTGTAAAAGAATAACCGAATGTACAATTACACACTAGAGCAAATGGAACGCAAGAAAAGTTTACCTATGTATTATTATAATAACATTAACCTATTTAACTTTCTATAGGGTACAATCAAGGACTGCGAGGCAAAAATTACAACTTCTTTCTTACGCAGAACTTTTACGACTATGAAGTGGCGAAGTTTAAATGGTGGGTTATTTTACTTATTTTAAATCTAGCGGTAACTCTTGTTATCAAACAGT
This sequence comes from Cydia strobilella, assembly GCF_947568885.1. NCBI lineage: Eukaryota > Metazoa > Arthropoda > Insecta > Lepidoptera > Tortricidae > Cydia > Cydia strobilella. The sequence goes on along the minus strand of NC_086068.1, from coordinate 8,045,012 downwards.
GTTTGATTTAAGCCACGTCATCCTTATGTCAAATATCGGATGTAACAAAAGAATGGCTGGGGGGCGTGTTAACTTATTCTCGCAATTTTTCAATAATTAATAGGGAAAAACACATTTCATTCACACGGGCCATTCTACTTGTGTTGGTGTCGCCACCAGAAGCCGATGTCAAGAATCAAGGGCTCTTTCTTATTTATCAAGGACAATCGGTTAGAACGCTGTACCAATGAAGAAGACTGTGGCTCCGGCCGCGAGTCTAATGGCAGCGTTCAGTCGGACAACTTAATGAAGGTTTCAAAACGACATATTTGCATTATTTTAACGCACCGGCGGACGCACGCGACTGACACGATGATCAAGGGACAATCGCTGCCCGATGGCGTAATGTGACAGATTAACAGTTGTCGAGCATAATCTCTTGTTTACACTTAGCGAATGACAGGTAAATAGTAAATAGAGCGATTAGTAGTCTTCGGGTGATATCTGTGGGGCCTAGATGCCAGAATGATAATGGTTAATCGACAAAGGTCAAACGAAAAGAAAAAAAAATCAGGATGAAAGTTTTGCTACGAAAAGTCACGGACTATTTCCATAGGTACACAATTAAAGTTTCGATTGGTATTTTCTATCAAAAATATGACCGCTAGGTGGCGCAAGCGCGAACAGGTGTCCGTTTCGTAGCGGTGCGCGGCAATTACTATGGGTATAAAACCAAAATTGGTGTGGGCCGCATGTACTTGTAGCGAGTGTAGCGACGCGACGAAATCGCGGAGTGAGCCACGCCTGGCGTAGTTGAGTATTTTCATCTCTCATCTTGTCATGATTAAAGTATTTTTATTTTTGTTTCTACTCTATAGCAAGTGCACTAAGTTACAATCTCTATGTGGAGCGTAAGTAATAGCATGCGATAGAACACATAATTGCATAGATAAGCATAAAATTGCGCTGCATTGCAAAAATAAACACTGGGTTTAGAAATAGTAAAAGATAATAGAAATATGTTGTAAAACTTGTTAATTTTTCTTATGTTGCAAATTTATTTAAATTTAGGGCATTTTGTTACAGTAGGTATATGGGTCTAGGAAAAAATTGAATGTATCAATCAATGTAATAACTTTGTCAGGTTTGCATATGAGATTTGTAGTATTGTTTCCAAGTTGCACTTTATTATATGTATTCTGTATTGTGTTACTATGTGCTTGAGCCTGTCCTGATGTATTTTAAACAGAAACCGTGACATTTATTAAAATGATAATCAATCCGGCATTATTGGCTTTCTTCTTCTTCTTCTTCTTTTTCTAGGGGCTATGTAAGGCTCCAGAGCCTATGTATCACTGCGACCATCTCTGATCTATTGTGATCGCCACCTACTACAACTCTCGATCCAAACCTGCAATTTCGAACAGCTGCAGGATCTTTTTGGTTTCGAGAGACTTTAACTCCTCCGGGCGCAATATATGTCCACCCAGGATCAAGTCACGAGTGCGCATTAGGCAGGGGCACTCTGTGAGGATGTGTAGGGGCGTCTCCTCTGCCTCCATACAGAGTCTGCACCGCCCCATGTCACGTTTCCCCATAGTGTGCATGTGCTTATTTAGGCCGCAGTGCCCGGTAAGCACCCTGACCAAGTTGCGCAGTTGGTTCCTAGGCAGCGCCAAGGCGCTCGAAGACGCCTTTTTGCTGAAGGCCTTGATAAGCGCTTTGGAATGGTTCAACCCTGGTTTTTCCCTCCAGAGTTGAATGGTTTTGTAGTGACAGTAGGTCTTTAGGGTGAGCCGCGTTAGGCTTCTGGGAATCCCACAAAACGGCTCAGGACTGTAGTTCTTCCCCTTAGCCCCTGCTCGCGCGAGTTCGTCGGCCTTTTCGTTTCCAACGATACCCGCATGCCCCGGGACCCAACGTAGAACAACCTTGTTCCTGGCTCCAAGGTTGTTCAATAATTGCCTGCAGTTCTCAACCAGCCTCGATGTGGTGACATCAGAGGTTAGGGCTAAGAGTGCCGCCTGGCTATCCGAATGGATATAGATAGTATGGTTGCCGTAGTTGCTTTGCAGATTTATTGACGCACATTCAATAATGGCGTATACCTCTGCCTGGAATATAGAGCAAAAACGCCCTAGGTTTAAGCTGATGCTTTTCCTGGGCGCTTCACCATATACTCCGCAGCCTACTTCAGATCCGGATTTGGAGCCATCAGTGTACCACCTCAGGCTTCCTTCTTTCCACTTAATTTGACTGTTTGACCAGTCCTCCCTTTTGGGAAGTTCCACTGAGTAGAGTTTGAGTGGACAAAATTTGGGTGCCATAGTGTCGGACGGCATCCCAAGAACAGGAATATCGTACACTGATTCCTTAAACAGTCTCAGGGTTTGCGATAACCAATTACCTCTCCTAGCGCCCGCTATTCTAAGCATACTAGATCTCGCCTCCAATTCCAGATGCAGGTGAAGGGGCGGTAGATTTAGTATGGCCTCTAGGGCTGCCGTCGGGGAGGATGACATGGCTCCAGTGACGATGACACAGGCAGTTCTTTGCAGGCTGCCAAGCCTCGTCACTGTTGCCTTCTGCGTCGTTTTCCTGTACCATGCTACGGAGGCGTAAGACACTATCGGCCTCACTATAGCTGTGTACAGTCACAAGGCAATTTTGGGTTTTAGACCCCATCGGTTGCCTGCTAAACGACAGCATATTGCCAAGGCTGATCTAGCCTTTTGTATAGTTCCGTCCACATGCTTGTTCCAGGTCAGTTTCTGGTCCAGTGTTACCCCCAGATATTTGACCTCTGTTGAGAACGGAATAGTTTTACCATTCATGACAAGCGGCTTAAGTTTGTCTAGTTTCCGCTTGTTCGTGAATGGAACTATAATTGTCTTGTCCGCATTGATAGACAATTCATTATCTCTGCACCATGTATTTATGGTGTTGAGAGCCCTCTGCATAAGGTCTGATAAAGTACTTTGACAGTTGCCCCTCACCGTCACAACAAGGTCGTCTGCGTACCCCTGAGTGTCGATTCGGAGCTCCGCCATCTTATGCAGAAGTCCATCCACCGCAAGAGTCCAGAGCAAGGGAGATTATTGGCTTTAATTGAAAGCCAAAAATGCCGGTTTAATGAATAATTATTATTTAAGTATATAATACTTATTCTAGACTGCGTTCTTTAACATACATACATATTTACCTATCATCTAAAGCGAATTAAGCGAAGCAAGGATTCGACCAAAATATGCTGATGTAGATAGGTAATTACCTCTAGGACATTTATATTTTCATTTTTCAACATCACAGTCACAAATGAGCACCGAGAAAGATCTAAAAGACAATACTCCAATGTCATCCTGTGTGTTTCATTACAATACACAGGAAATGATAACCCACGATGCTGGCGGTTGAGCCTGTCTCAGGATTGTTTACATATGAACAGAGTACATTAGGTAGTAAGCGACATACAACTTAAGAACTTTTTATAGCGGTCCTCTGATGTGTTTGTAGTTTTTGCGTGAGTGCCGTCAACGGATGTTGTTGAGAGATTCATTGTTTCTTTTGCGAATACATAACACTAACTGCCGATACTTATCGAATTGACCTCTATAACAATGGCACCTGAATCACCTTCGGTTTTATCATTAGCTTAGCTTTATTATAAAAATTAACGACGTAAATTCGGAGATGCTAGCTGTCAACCGTACTCGTGTAGGGGAGAGCGGGGACAAACGCAAACTTAATTTCTTGTTTTTTTTTTTTACTAGCCCGTTATGGTGTCCCACTGCTGGGCAAAGGCCTCTCCCCTTGTTTTCCACGACTCCCGATATAGTGCCTCCTCCGGCCAGTTGTTGAGAAAGGTGTCTAGGTCGTCCCGCCATCTCCGTCTGGGCCTGCCGGGTCCGCGCTCCTCTTCTGGCATCCATTTGGTGGCTATGCTAGCCCATCTGTCTGGATGCATGCGGCAGACGTGACCGGCCCTGTCCCATTTGAGCCTAGCAGTCTTCTCACCGACGTCAGCAATGCGGGTTTTTGCGCGCAGCGTGGTGTTCCGGATACGATCGGTCCTCTTCACACCTAAAATGCTGCGCTCAATAGCCCGTTTCTTGTTAACCGTTATTATTTTTGATGAAATTAATGTAGTCATATATAACTTCAGTTCATGTTCTGTACATTAACATCTCGATTAACCTTATAATTGTGTATTTTGTATGTATTAGTGACTTTAAAAAAATCGCATTTTTTTTTTGTTTTTTTTTTTTTTTTTTTAAGGTTCACCGAAAGTTATTACATTGAGGCTTACATCTATTCAAACATTAATTACATGCTAAATGTATAACTAATTACTGGTAAACACCACATGCGAATAATTTAAAAGCAAAGTCAACGACAAAGCCGACACATTTGAACACCTTATTATTGTAGAATAAGGAGCAAAGCGCAACTATGATGTCGACTGTTTAAGTTGTATTATTAAATATGGAATTAAAACGAAATATACTAACTACTAGTGAATAAATTTCTAATTTTGGACAAGGAGTCAAAGTGAATGTCGAACTTGTCACTATATTTATTTATTAAAATGCTCAAGCGTGGTACCGGGGAGTTTGACCCTAAAACAGTTCGGCGCTGGGGGCAAGACAGTGGCTTGATAGCAAAACGCGGTGTTCTTCTAGGCACTGAGAATCGAAAGCTACTCAGGAGTTGTGGGCAATCTATACTATTTCTTATAAGCTTAGTGAGAAATTTGAAATCGAGTAGATCTCTACGATTCTCAAGAGATATCATTTTAAAACGTTTTAACCTATCCTTGTAAGAAAAAGATCTTTTAGCAAGACCTACCGATCGAGCCAAGTGCCACATAAATCTTTTTTGCAATCTTTCAATCCGAAGACAATGAGTTGCATAATGTGGTCGCCAGACGATACTACCATACTCTAAGTGACTGCGTACTAGACTGTAATAGAGGAGTTTTTTGGTTTGTGTCCTACGAAATACCTTTCCGTTTCTTATGACAAATCCTAACATACTTGAAGCTTTTTTTACTATTGCATCGATGTGAGGAACGAATGTAAGTTTTGTGTCAAAGATAATTCCTAGATCGCGTATAGTCTGCACTTTAGGAAGACATTCGCCAGCAATATGATAGGATGAAGAAACTGCATTGATCTTACGTGTAAAACTAATAGAGGAGCATTTTTTGGCATTGAGAGACATACCGTTTTCTGAACACCATTTATTAAGTCTGTCAATGTCATCCTGGAGGAGAGCGATATCGGAAGGACAAGTTATCATTCTAGCGAATTTGAGGTCATCTGCATACATGAACGGGATAGAGTGATGAAGTTGGGCGGGCAAATCGTTTATAAATATATTGAATAATATTGGACCAAGGTGGGAGCCTTGTGGAACACCTGAAGGGATATTATAAGTCTGAGAAGAAAAACCATTAATAACTACATAAAATGAACGGTTATGGAGATATGACTCAATCCATTTTAGTAGGGGATCCGTGACGCCGTAGGAAGAAAGCTTCTGAATCAAGACCATATGAGAAACTCGGTCAAATGCCTTACTAAAGTCGGTGTAGATAACGTCGATCTGTTTATTAATATCAACAGCCGTAGTGACAAGCTCAGAGAAGGAGGCAAGATTGGTAGAAGTTGACCGTGCAGGAACGAAACCATGTTGATGATCGGTTATATACTGTTTGAAGTGACATTGAATAAAAGGACAGATAAGGGATTCGAATATCTTGGCAAAAGTGCAAAGTATAGATATCGGTCTATAGTTCTTCACTACGCTAATATCATCGGCCTTGTGTATTGGAACAACTTTAGCTCTTTTCCATACATCTGGAAAAATACCAGTTTCAAGCGATTCACGGTAAATAATATGTAGCGGATAAGATAATGTTTTTGAACAATTAGATATAAAAAATGGGGGGATACCGTCAGGGCCAGCTCCTTTAGCAGCATCAAGGTGTTTCAGTTTTTTATTAATCGAGTCAAGGTTTAATGTTACGTTATTAAGACATTCAGATGATTTTATGACACTGGCCATATTAAAGTTATTGGTGTCATCCTCCCTGTAAACTGATGAAAAATATTGAGCAAATAAATTACAAATCTCTAATCCTTCCGAGCTTACAGTAACCCCGTCTGTCATCGAAGCAGGAAAGCTACTCGCACCTCCTCGTTTTGCTTTTGTTACTTATACTATAACCCTGTTGGCAGGCCGAAAGTAACACGTTGTGGGTCAAAAGTAACAAGATACAGAGGTATGTAATGAATATAATATGACATATGAAACCAAAAAAAGTACTTATGTAAATTATTAAATAATTTATTAGCATTTTAAGAAAACAAATCAGTATTATAAACTGAACTTTTTCATATTAAAGAAAAAGTGACGAAGCCCTCCAGTGGTGAAGGCCGGAATACGAACCGGCGTCTTTAGCAATCCCCAAAGTTTCCAAAGTTGTGTAAATCAATATTAATTCCTCGTTAGAAATTATTATTATTTCAAGTGATGAGATTAATTATTGTGTTATAAACATGTTTTAATCAGATAATTCAGGGTCAGACTTCTTTTTACTCACAAATATGACATACATCATTAAATAACTAAGTCATAAAACGTACTTTTGATACGAGAAATCACGTTGCGTGCTCTTACACAACCTAATTGCACGTGGCACCCGTTTAGACTGAACCCCAGGTAGCAAAATGACGTAAAATGACGTCATTTTGCTACCTGGGATGTAGTGAACGGGGCATCACCTAATAGCAGCAGAGTGGTTTTTGACTATTAGATAAACCTACAGAGCAATACTCAACCTTGGGAACAAATCTAATTATTTTATTAAATATTTTGATTTGTGTTTTTTAAGTAGTCACACTACTATATATAAATTATAATCTGTAATAGATGTCATATATTAAAGAAAAAGTGACGAAGCCCTCCAGTGGTGAAGGCCGGATCCGGATGTGACTGCTTAAAAAACACAAATAAAAATATTTAATAATTTGATTTGTTCCCAAAGTTGAGTATAGATGGCAGCACCAGTCTCTCTCGCTATATCGTAATTCCGTAAAGAATTCGTATAGGAGGTGCAAGCATTACTGCTTGCCCTTAGAGTTGGTCAAAGACGCCTAGTCTTATTAAGATGGCATATAGTCGAGAAACTACAGAGCAATAGTTACTTTCCACCCGCCGTTACGTTTGTCCCCGCTCTCCCCTAGTCTTTTCTTTACCGATATCCATATGCTTAGCAATTTTACGTTCCTACAGTTGAACTGACACTGACATTTGTATGAAGTAATTATTTAGGTACCTTTATAATAATTACATGGCAAAACCCAAAAAGAGCTATGTGGAATCTTACGTCACAGCAGGTTTTGGTAATTACTGGGAGCTACCGCGAACATCTCAATTTGAAGACGGTCTATCTCTATTTCTATCACTCGACATTATTGAAGTAGCTGAGATATACTCGCAGATGAAGTGAAATGGAGACACAGTTTGATTTAAAAAATTTGCGCTTGGCCGACTATGACCAATGACGGAGACGAAAAATGGCCATAGGAACTGTAATAAACATACCCCGGTTAGACGGGTGCAATTTGTTTTGACATTTAAAAAGTGCGAGGATAAGTGAAGCTTAAGGGGCCCACTGATTACCAGTCCGCCGGACGATATCGGCCTGTCAGTTGTATGGAACTGTCAAATTTTTGTTTTAACTGACAGGCTTAATCGTCCGGCGGACTGGTAATCGGGGAGCCCCTTTAGGACAGGTACTATAAGTCGATGTCGATAAAACTGTGACGTACAGCACAACTTAAATATATATTTACAATATAATGAACTGATTTATTATTCTACGTAATTTTAATTATTGCACAAGGATGTCATATTTTTATTATGATTTAGAAAATGCCTGCTATCGATCATCATCATCTTCCTCGCGTTGTCCCGGCATTTTCCCACGGCTCAAGGGAGCATGGGGTCCGCTTGGCAACTAATTCCACGAATTGACGTGGGCACTAGTTTTTACGAAAGCGACTGCTATCTGACCTTCCAGCCCAGAGGGGAAACTAGGCCTTATTGGGATTGCAAGTCGCACGCCCTTACCGCTAGGCAAAGACCTATGTAACTCCGTATAAGATGAATAAAGTCTAAGGAAAAAACGTGCCACGGAAATCAAGAAAATTTGATTCACGCACAGATGACTACAAAATTTACTATGACCGTACCCCTCTATCCTATATATTCTCTTTGCCGCTAGGCCACCAGCGCTTTCAAATGCCTGCTATCGATAACATTTGAGTTGATATTCAATTAAGCACTAGCAAGGTACGTTTTTGCCCCGATAAACCGGGCTATGGTAATATAACAATTCTACCTCATGGAGTGTTGTCATTAAAATATTAACATAAATATTTACGTATTTGAGCGTTTTCCAATTCACCTTATTTTTCCGATACAAGATTGTATGTATTCAACAAGAAAACAACACTATTCGCGACACAGGCGAAGGTTTTCTCACCATTATGTTGCATGTAATGAACTAGTTGACCACGAGGTTTATTTGATATTGCCATTTGAAAGCTTTTCCGTCAATAAATGGCATATAAATCATGCGGAGAGTGAGCTAATAGTCACATGTGTAAATACTCGTACGTAAAGGCTAGGATATGTAATGTTTAATGTACTTATTGAAGCTTTCTTTACCGCTTTCTGATACAAAATAAACAAAACCTTCATATGTATACCTATATGGGAATACTAGGTTATATGAATTAGGGCCACTTGCACTATCCCACTAGCCCGGGGTAAACTGTTAACCCAGTGTCAAATTGTACTGGTAACCATGGTAAGGGGTAAACCGCTTACCCCCGGATTAGTGGGATGGTGCAAGTTGCGCTTATTTATAGGCATATTCTAACCCCAAAATCCAATTCATTAATTTTCACTTCTCATGCTCGTAAAGTTCGACTAAGTCGTGCGTAGACGACATAAAGTTGCTTATTATGTTCTAGAGCATAAAGTAAAGTCCAAATCCTGCCATACAAACTGCCAGCCCTACCGGCGCGCTCCTGACCTTGGCTGGCCCATGGACTAACCGGCGTGCCCCGCGCACCCAACCGGCCCGAGTACCATTTTCTTTAGTCTTAGATAGGTAAATACGGTAAAATAACCTACAATATTGGATATTTTTGTATATTTTACTCACAATCGAAGTGAAAAGTAGAGTGTATAACTCAGGCATAAATGTGCTCATACCGCTTTATGCCCTTGTTGTACAATCTACTATTTAATAACTATGTCTTTATTATATAGGTCTTCTCTTTTTTAACACGAGTATATGTAACTGAATAACGAACTAACAATGTACCTATGTACTAATTAATATTGTAAATCAGTTATCACTTACTTCTAATAATAATCGTTGTGTGTTGAAGTCTGGATGACGATACAATAATTTAGTACAATCGAGTTAATCACATATTGGAGCCAGACGGTGGAAGGTAGTGGAACTCTTCAGTAGCTACTATAATATAAAAACCACTCTAGTTTGGGCTCATAAGAGTCCAATAGTTTGGTAGCGTAAGGTACAGTCGGGAACTTAAGGGTGTTTACAAAAAATATTTATTTTGCAGAAACAAACGAGACGATACTTAATAGACTAGTAAACTGTCACGTTACGACTACTGTGCAATTAAGTTAACTATACTCATTCCCTCCTGTTTATAGCCAAGTAAAAATAGGGTTCAAGTTTCGGGAAGACGTTCATATGAAATATGCCGTGTTGCCAGAAAACCGGTATAATGTGTACCGGCGGCGACGTCACCGGCCGGTTTACGGCGGAGCCCGTGGAGGTTAGCTCCGTGGTCAAGGCCGCACAATAGCGAATTCAGCTGGGTTGTTATTCAATCCATACTTACTAATATGGTAAAAGTCCATAGAAACTGTCTATGTGTTACCTTATCATGGATAAAGTACTATAGTTATTTACGATACAAGTGCGGAAAAGAGGAAATTCGAAACGAGTGGCGATAAATTAAAACACGACCGCAGGGAGTGTTTTAAATCGACACGAGTTGCGAATTACCTATTCGCACGTGTATCGTACAACGTTTTACAGTACATATGGCCCTTTAAACTTTCGACATACGCACGAAAAGTGCTATTTGACGCACTAGTGCGAGAAAGTAGCACCATATGTACTGTAAAATCTATTTTATATGTAGTAGAAAAAGGCGCGAAATATAAATTTGTATGGGAGTACTATCCTCCGCGCCTATATGTAATATTTGCTGATTAATAGTGTTCTACAGGAGGTGAATTTACAAACGTAACGTAAATCAATGTATAGTGTGACGTAAAATATAGTCGGTCAAGCAAATCTTGTCAGTATAAAAAGACACGAAACTCAAAATCCCACCCATTACCAGTCCGCCGGAATGCCGCCGGACGATATCGGCTTGTCAGTTGTTCGGAACTGTCAAACTTTTGTTCTAACCGACAGGCCGATATCGTCCGGCGGACTGGTAATGCAGACATTTTTGAGAATGGCCATGGTGTACCGTGTACGTACAGATTTATATCAGAATATGCTTCAGATCGCTTAAGCCAAAGTGCAACGCAACACGTGCGCACATCGAATGTAATTGTTTGTATGCAACGCAAAGAGCACTTGGAAGACGAAGAAGTAAAAAGGATAAGTGTGTTTGATAAGCTATGAACTTGCGCCCTTTTCATCCGGGATACTATCGCTAGACTGCACTTTACGTGTAATTATTTTTTCATATGACATTAACAGTGGCATTGAGTCGCTGACACTCAGCTGATTAAACTTCAGGTGAGCGCTGTTGCAAATCTTGAACGTATTTATAACTAATTTATAAATGAGAGAATTTGTTTATCGTTTATCATATGGGGTCCATGTGCAACATTGTATACTATATTTGACATCTATACTGTACCATGGTTGCAATAAAGGATTATGAATAAACACAACATTTGCGCAATGTTTTTAAATTTGAAACAGTTCTAAGTTAACACTAATGCTTGTCAAGGGAAAGAATGTTTCGTAGCGTACAAAGAGGATATAATAGGATTAAATAGAGCGGTACTGTCATAGTAAATTTTGTAACGACAGTAAATTCACTACCATCTATCGACACACTTTAAAGCTAAAAATGAAGATTTATAAAAATACGATAAAATGTTTTAAAATATGGATAAATGATTTTTTCTATTTGCATTAATTATTTTTATGATTTTGACCCATGTTCTTTCACTGATATGCGTTAAAATTGTTAAATAACAAACGAAACCGTCAACGCCCTCTATACGAGAGTAGGCCAAAGGTAGTGGCGCCATCTGATCAAGAATCAAATTTTCTTGATTTTCGAAGCACGTTTTTTCCTTACTGTATCCATCTATTACGGAGTTATATCTATTTTTGGTAGCGTAGCACGTTTAAAATCTTGGTTTTTAACTTCATAATTATAATTGTCATGTTGCATGCACCCTGTATGCACCCTATACAATAGACGATAAAAATCATTAAATACAGTGTAACCTACGACGACGATTTAGACTTGTATGAATAAGTTAGTGACCAGCTTTGATATTTAACAGTTAATGTGTCTTCCTTATTTACTAGTATCTGCCGGGCTAGCACATGATTGGCGCGAGAGTATCTCGCCGCGACATAGACTACCCGTCCCTCTTTAATTCATACAGTTAGTAAAAGACGGGGAGCCTATCTCGCGACGAGATACTGTCGCGCCAATCATGTGCTCGGTCTACTGGTCAAGCAATCTTGTCAGTAGAAAAAGGCGGCAAATTTAAAAAATGGAGGCGCGAGGGTCTATCGTCCCATAGAAAATTTGAATTTCGCGCCATTTCCTACTGAAAAGATTTGCTTGACCAACTATAGGTAATAAAATAATACAGGGTGTAAAATAGAACGTCTAGATTTTTCATTATTTTATATTTACATATAATTATGATAATTAAATTATAATATTATTAAAATGTTGCCTATTTAGAAGAAACCTGTAATGTTGTCTATATATACCATTTAATAAACTGAAATAGATATCATACACTAAAGAAATGGTGACCAAGTCCACCAAGTCCAAGTTATATAGTACTTACTTGAAAAAAATAAAATTGAGTTGTCCCCTAGTTGGATACACCATTTTATTTTATGAATATTATTGCAATTTTTTTTGTCAAGTGTTCCAGTTCTATCGGCTAGACAGATGTTAGATTTTTAAAGTTTTGTAGGAGTGAAAAGATCCAACATGCAACTATGTACGCAAATAACCAATCGAGATTGTTAATAGTTCATTACGATACAAGTGCGAAAAATTGTAAATTCGCAACTTAAAACACGACACGACACGAATGTTTTAAATCAACGAGTTGCGAATTGCCTATTCGCACGTGTATCGTACAACGTTTTACAGTAATTACATATGGCCCTATAAAAGTTTGGACATAGGAAGCTAAAGTGCAAATTACCGCACTAGTGCGGTAAAGTTGCACCATTATGTACCCACTGTAAATTTATTAAATTTAATAAGCACTTCACCGTTTATTTTTATTCAGAAAATATAGCTGTTATTTTTTTCAGCTTATTTGTGGTTGTGTTTTCGAACATTGGTTATTTAAACTAAATAATTAACCTCTTCAGTAGACCACTAAAAAAACCATAACATACACAATTAATGATATGATGAAAATTGTGTGAATTAATGACAAAACCATACATTGCTAGTTAAAAACTACGCCGTATAAAAGCTCAATCCGCTCAGATTGCAGAATTATGTAAATATAAGGCGTAACGCGTAACCAGTTGATATTGTTGACTAACAGCAATATAATGTAACCCAAATCCATATTTAACTTTTTGGTCTCGAAACGTAAGTAACACAGTCCACCTGCGAAACAGTCAGCTGATTGTGTACCAAAGGCTTATTGTTAGAGCCCTTTTGTGCCATTCACTTACAGCTAAAATATGAGTCAACGTAACAAAGGATTTAAATATGCACAGTCAAGGGCATAAATATATATACATTCCCAAAGTTTCAAAAAAAAGTGTACGCTCTTACACCTTAGACAATAAAGTCGTGTTCACATATTTTTGAGCCATTTGTCTGGATCGACATTTTTGCCTTCGACTGTACTTATGAATGAGTGAATTATCTCCGCCATCTTCGGTATTTCGTTCTAGTTATTGCGTAGTTCGAGTTTTGTTGAGAAGTGGGGTACGATAATTATACTAGAAATCGATTGTCAAATCTTTCCAAACAAATTTAAGCGCAAAATTTTATTTGACGGATCCTGCAATAATAAAGTCAGCAACAAATACTACTGCAGTATTGCCGCGCGACATTGCTGCCGACTGCATTGCACATGCTAAAATCTATGTCAATCCCCGGATTTTTGACATTTGCAGCAGAAATGCCATCGGCAGGAATGTCGCGCCTAAACACTGCAGTAGTACATTGGTGCAGTCTGAATCCGAATGTTACTTCGGACCTATCTGTAATTCTGTACAATTACCAAGAGATAGGTAGGGACAGGGTGCATATAACTTACTCAAAAATATGTCCCAAAGTCAAGTCAAAGTATTCGCTGACATAAGCGGTATGGGACATATTTTTGAGTATGATGTGTGCACCCATATTTTTAGACGACTTAAACAACTTGCACTTTTTACATATTTTTGACACTTGTACCTACCATCGGAGAACACAAGTTATTCACAAAGATTCATAAGTCATTGTTCATTACATTGCATGCGCAGATTTTTGTAAGTGTACATTGTGTCTCGTAGGTAATTATCACGTTTTTTTACCGTAAGTATGTCCAAATATTCTACGAAACGCATTGACGTCTCAGCGTCGACTCAGATAAATAAACATTTGACAAAACCGCAAATGACACTTTCAAAAGACCAGCAGAAGCATTGCAATGACGAAAATAAAATTAGTCATCACAAATTTAAACAACACGGTTTACCGAATCTGGATGAAAAAAAAAAAAACAATAGACACCAGTAGATATACGCTTAAAGCGGTGGTGACCGAGTGGATCTGCATCCATACTGATAGAAAGGGTTACAAGGATTTAATTACAACTTAGGATTTATATACAACTGATAGAAAGGGTTACAAGGATTTAATTACAACTTAGGATTTATATACAACTGATAGAAAGGGTTACAAGGATTTAATACGCATTCCCCCAGGAAATAAACTATATTTGGATTTCGTACATCTATTTGGATTTTTAAGTCTGTAAATCTTTTGGATGTATACAAATAAATAATATTATAGGACACAAACTGACTAAGTCCTACAGTAAGCTCAATAAGGCTTGTGTTGTGGGTACTTAGACAATCATATACATATATAATATTAATATATAAATATTTATAAATACTTAAATACATAGAAAACACCTATGATTCAGAAACAAATATTCGTCCTCATCACACAAATAAATGCCCGTACCGGGATTTGAACCCGGGACCATCGGCTTCATAGGCAGGGTCACTAGGTACCTATACTCAGTACTCACTACCTATCAAAATTATTTAATAGTTATTTATTTAAAGATTTAAGTATTTGATAGTTATTTATTCATTTAAACATCTTTGCTAGTTTGCACATAATACAACAATGTACAAATCGAGAACTTATTTAAATGCCAAATGGCATTCACTACCAGTCAACCATAGGGCCAAACAAATGATGATGAGAGTTCACTGTGATTGGCAGGTCATTGCAGGCAATAGCAGGGAATAAATAATAAATATTAAATATATACATAATAAACACTCTATTGTATAATATTCATATCAGGGCTCTGTGGGTATAATTATTCGCTTAGCTAAACGAGTAAATATCCTCACATTTAAACATCGTGCACTTATGAAACAAGCAACAATATAGCTGCAATACGAAAACCGCGTAAAGCAAGGTTTGATAGGTGCACCGCGCAATTTGTTAGTCGTGATCACAGACACGGGCATTGAATAGACCATGCAATGCTCTCTTTCGCGTGTCTAATCTAACGAACACTGCAAAACCTACGAGTATGCCGTTAATTTTCGATGTTAAATCAGATAATTTTAGATGTTTCCTAGTTTGTTTGATTTAACTCAAAATAATGTACTTATATCTCTATGATTTAATATTGTTATACAGTCAAACATCTTTTGCGCTTTGGATGTTTTTGTGACATCACAAGATACGTCTCACTTATCAATATAACTGCTTTGAAGCGTTAGTAAAATATTATATCGATAATAATCATACAATAATTTAACGTAATCGTTTAATCCGTCCATGTAGTTTGATGTGAAAATCATCATCATAAAACATCGCTCAATGGTCGCTCCTGATCTCCATAAAAACATTAGAAACCGTGGTCAATGCGATATCTATTTAGTTACTTTTCTGTGGGTGTGATGTAAGAGGGCTGGCATGGGCGTACCTAGCGAGATTGGCTTAGAGTTGGAGATTGCAAGGGTATTTTAGACTTTGCTCACTACCCGTATCATTTAAGCAGCCAATTAGAAGGGTAAACTCGATTTGTTTTTATAATCCAACGATATATTTCCAAGACACCTACTTTTTAACACCTACTGCCGATTTTTTTAAGCGATACAATAAAGTACTTAAGTATAGGTGTTGCATGTGTCAATTTTGAATACATAAACGTAACCTTGCCGTAATCTACGAAGGCCATGCACAGGGGCTGGCTGTACTCGTGACCACTCTCCATCAACTGCTTTAACCGCATGAATGCGGTCTATCGTAGAAAATCCACTCCGGAAATCAGCGTGCTGGGAGGTTGGCATTCGTTGAAGAAACGAGTTAGGCGTTTGCACCTGGTTGCACTGAACTTTTGCAAAGAGCTTGTATATAGTACGTATGGAAAAGGAGGTTTATGGGACGATAGTTATTTAAGTTTCTTTAGATAAGCCAAATCTAAAAAAACAGAAAGCATACGATTCAGATTTTTGTTTGGTTTCAAGACAGAACCATTTATCAATTGTGGGTTTTGTAACCATATTGCTGAGATTCATGACCTTCTAAAACATTGATAGCCGTACAAAGTTTAAATGTGTGAACGCATTTACAGCAGTTATATTTAGGTATGTACAGCGTACGATTGCAGCCAGAGATAATTACTGACTGGAATAAGTTTGCGGTCCCCAACCTGTTTACAAAAAATTGTGCTTTATGGCCTCTGGTTTAAGGTACATTCGAGGTCATTTATACGAGCGAAATTCCAATTAAAATATAATTTTACTTATATAATTTGCAACATCCACGGCCCGAAAACGTAAATAACAGAACGTTATGAGCGTTATGACATTTAAAATTGTTACTTAAATGGATATTTGCGCGATTTATTTAACGTATGATCCAACCTAGAGCAAATTGACAAAACCCGATAAGAGTATGTTCATTGTAGGGTTCGGTACACAGTTTTTGATAGTTCAATATGCCGATGCGAGTCCGACATGGTCTACCGCAGGCCTGACATACGGAACCCAAACATATATGTACATATGTAAGTCTTGTAAGGCCGACAAAATAAACTAACACCTAAGTAAGAAGTCCGCCTACGCTATGCAAGCCAGCACTAAGTAGAGGTATTTCTATAAATTCAACTGACGTTTTTGACCGTTTGTTTATTGGAATGGCATTTGCAATGACAAAGAGTGACAATGTCTTCACTAATGTAAAATTTCTATGAAAATATGCCGTTTATAATGACATTCCGTTCAGTGCAGTTCGTTTGTCAGTCGGGGCAAAGGTAGCTTAGACGATCTCTAAATCTTTGACGAATTTTTGCCGTTTCTTTCATTTACTTCTGCTAACAAAGTAATTCAGGACGATGCTATTACCTTTAGACCAGTGGTTCCCAAAGTTGACTGGGCCCACCTAACAAAAACTGTCATTTTTGTGGCCCAACTCTTGGCCGCCTTAAAAAGGGGGTATAAAATAGTACTGGTGAGCTGCTGACCTTCAGATTTCCTAGTGGTTTCAGGGCCCACTCAATATTTTGGGGAATGCACTCGTGCCTGAGGAAGGATTCCCAAAGAATCCGAAACATGTCGCCAAAAGCGACTAAAATAATAGTGAGTGAAACCGTACTGATCAAAATAGGATGACTAGTGTTTTAATTTAGATAAGTAGGTAACTAGGTACCTAATTAATGATAAATCCGCTGTATGGTTAGTTCAGAGCCGGGCTGTAATCACTGGCTAGTTGTTACGAAGTCGTGATTGGAAACGACCTTACCAGTAAATAACATAATTGTTTTTTTTTAATGTCTACCTACATGAAGATTACTAGTGATTCCTAGGAAAAAATCATAAATATCATAACTATAGTGCTTAAATTTCCTACATTGTGTAGCTGATATAAGTACGAGTAAAGATGGTTTTTTTAACGTCTGATAATGCATTAGCATTAACGCCTCGCGTATATATTAACGCGAGATAAATCTACGTAGGTACTGAAGCGCTTTTACAATGTGGGAGCAACTCCGAAATAACTCCGATACCTACTAAGAGTACTAAGTATTTCATACATTTCGGTCTCTTTTTTATCATATTTTCTAGTAATGTTAGTCATAAAATTCGTTTGTCCCTATCCGTCATTTTTTCATTTTTGTTTGTTAAATAGAAAGAAACAAAATTTAACAGAGGTTGCTAAGTTTTATGAATAATCGGATAGAGACTAGTTTTTATAGCTTTTAATCCGACTTATTAAGAGAAAAGGGTAAATGTTCTTCAAAAGTAAAGGCCTTTCAACGTCATTGTGTACAAAATGACATGATGATAACGTTAATCAGTTCGTTAATTGTGCGAGTTGCAACCTGCATGAAATGTCTTTATACTAATGACATGACACAATGTTATAAAAGATTAAAAATCTTAGCAGCATACGACTAATTTAATGTACGTATTTGAACCTGTTAGCAAAAATTATAGCATAAGATAATAATTAAATTGCCCATGTTGGTTATTGCCACGTTATTGCAGTTATGAGTTATATATTATTAAACATTTAAGTAGTAATTTTGGAGCTGAAAATGCGAATGAATTACTCATATTTATGATAATGAGCTTTTTTTACCTAATACAAAAAGTTTAATATTTTTTAACTAAATCGAGCAAAACAATAGGCAACATTAGCGGCGGTGTATTTTTTTTAGCTTTAAACTTTTTTAGCTTTAGCAATTATATTGTTATTAACGATAATTCAATTTAATCATCTTTACCTATACATATCTACGTACGTACGTTATAATTGACATAGTTCAATCATAATAAGTAATTACAAACTGTTTTTACACGCCAATCAAGCTATTTTGGAGCCCGGAATAACAACAGCCAGTAAATTATAAACGACGGAGTTTTAAGATAACAAAAAAAACTGGTCAAGTACGAGTCGGTCTCGCATTTCAAGGGTTCCCGTATATTACACAATTATTATCAATTGTTTTTTGTACGTGAACACCACGTGAAATGTATTGAAAAACCCGAATGGGTCAGATCACAAACCAGATGTAACCGGAAGTGTTATGGCACGGTGGTTTTATATCTCTGCAACACTGCAAAATAGTTTGGATAGGAAGATTAAATGCCGAATAATAGTACGAGTACAATTGTCCAAATGCGCAGACCGAAGGCCGAACTCCGCGTAGGGCTGAAGGCTCGGAGCGTCCGATGGGTTCGCGCTTCCCACAACTTTATAGGAGTTTGTATAGGAATCGAAATTTTTATTTCCAAAATGAAAATTTCCTTTTTTGTAGAAATTTTCCAACTTTTCGGAATCTTTCCACAAATTGCACATCTGTAATTGGAACGGAATCTAATTGAAACAAAACGAAACGTCTACTTTTTAACCCGCCGTTTAAATATGGTCTTTGTTCTGTAATTTCAATATAGGTATGTATTTGTAAATGTGACTTAAGGATGACTCACGTTAGACCGGGCCGGGCCCGGGCCGAGGCGTCCGACATGTCATTTTCTATGACGGCTGATCGGTGATCACGTGGTGGTTTCCATAGAAAACGAAGCGCCGGAAGCTCCGGCCCTGCCCCGGCCCGGTCTAATCTTAGTCACCCTTAAACGTTTCTGAAAAAATCGTCCAAATAACTTTTAAACAATAACTCCAAGTATTTGTTAAGCTATTAAACAATGGCAATACTATTTTTTTTAATTTTCTAATAAACACATGATATGAAAAAATCGCAAATATAGCTCAGCACACAATCGCTAATAGCAATACGTACACCGCAACTGCTCGAGGACAAAACAAAATCTTGCAGTGGCAATCTACAGTTCGCGCACGAGGTCCGAAAAAGTGAAATAAGCCACCCCACACTATTTATAGTTATAGCGTCTTTTGAGAGTGGGCAAGTCAGCGCTATGGAATATGGCGTCGCTGCGCAGTTGCGCCAATGTTGCGTCGAGTCGAGCAGCAGCCAGAGTTGACTAGAGTCCGACGCTCGGGAGACGCTAGTGTGGGGTGGCCCTGAACCACTGATACCGCGCCAGGCACCTTGCCCTTCCTAGCATTCCAATTCTAGGGAATTCGTGCGCGAACTGCAAAGTGAACTCGCTATATGCGTATATTCCTACTTAGAACAAATTTGCCTTTACTTTAAGTACTGACCGCTCCGGGGATGCCAGCTGATATGAAGAGCGCCAGCGTGTCGGGCCACGGCAGTAGCTTGTACTGCTCCCACCACCGCTTCACGATGAGACTCACGTAGAAGCCCAGCACGAAAGACATGGGTATTGACTCGCTCTGCGCGCCGAAGTACTGCCGGACTTTCTCGAATATCCTGCAAGTGTCAAATTGGGTTAACAATCATTTCACAAATAACAATAAAATTGATAAACACTCAGTTAACAAACAACGTTTAAAAAAATTATGATTTCTAAATACGTTTTTTCATAATAACAAAAACCTATTTTTAACTAGAGTCCGTGTAAGCTAAGTACCGCACTTTGCACCGACTTGAACAAACCAATGTGGGAGTGTCATTGCAAACGACATATTTAAACATAAATTTGAATTTGATGATGACATTCTCTCACTTTGTCACTTCAGAGTTAGCTTAGTCCGACCTCGTTTGACAAAACCATTTACTTGACAAAAACCCACGTTACTCTATAATCTTAATCGGAGAACAATTCATTGATCGAACATATTCAATTCAACTATTGTTAAATGACCATTTGTGAATCGTTTTTTGTAAAATAATAGTCAACCGTCAAATTGTTTAGCGTAAAAATTTCGGCGAATTTAAACATTTGTAGGCGTAACTGGTTTCACCAGTGATATCCATTTAATCATTTTTTAGAAATACTCTACAGCCGAAGTGTTTAAGTAGTTCCATGACTGCATTCCAATTCCAGTCTGTATATATATATTTTTTTTTTTAAAGATAGATTCTTTATTTGCAAGAATACTTAATTCTAAAATACAGGTTTCCATCGTAAAATGCATTACAATTACTTGAACTTTTTCTCTATTAACTGCTTACCATCAGGCGGGCCGTATTCTTGATTGCCACCGACGTGGTATAAAAAAAAAGGTGACTACCTAAGTACCGAACTAGAAGATTTTGTTTACTACGATGACTTTTTTAGGTTACGGGGCCAACATGAGTGATATTTAGTTGCCGATAAAGCAACATTAAATTAAATTAAATTAAATTTTGCCAACACCACATCACATCATCAGTTAAAGTTAAAACGTGATATCATTTAGAGAAGAAAATATGCAAATGTAGTTCGCAGGTAAATAACTGACGTCAGATGAGCAGGTAAAAGAATAATTTTTAAGAAAAAAACCCGACCAATGGGGGATGCCGGTGAAAGATTATTGTTGATGGTGCACTCTTAGATTCCAGACAATGAAATGAAAAAGACGGCATTTTTTGCCTAATTATGTAGAAAAGGAGGTAAAACCACCCACTTTTCTAGAAGCATTTCGTTTCTGTGAGGATTGCAGTTCTAACCTAACCCACTTTTCTAGTAGCATTTCGTTTCTGTAAGGGTCGCATTTCTAACCTAACCTAACCCCTTTTCTGATACCAGTTCGGTTCTGTGAGGATCGCTCACTTTTCTAGTAGCATTTCCGGGTCCGGGTCCGGGTCTGGATTCGGATCCAGGTTCCGGTCCAGGACCATGTCCAGATCCGAGTCCGGGTCTGTGTCCGGGTCCAAGTTTGGGTCCGAGTCCGGGACCGGGTCCGGGATTGGTTCCAGGTCCAAGTTTGGGTCCGGGTCCGTAACGAAGGGGACGAATCACCAAACACATCATTATGACATTTATGACGGATTAAATTTTAGGCATATCTCAAACACTATGAAATGCAGGGCCTTATTACCTTTATTAGCTATAAAGCTTTTATCATTGCAGTGGATGACTGCTTCGAAATCGAATAAATCTAACTGAGGGGCATCGATGTGATTTGGTTAACATACAGTCGAAAGTTTTAATTTATGACCCATTTTGTACCTTGTTACAGTGACAATAGTATGAGGTCTCTAGCATACATTAAGAGGATAGGGGACGATCGATTCTCCACACAAACGTAGTCCTCATTTTCCTCCTCATATTGACATTAAATTAAGTATAGAAAATATTTTAACACAATATGATATATTTTAATCATAGCTATGCCGACCGACCGACCGTTAGACTTTTTTCAATTTATACTTTATTATAAGAATTAGCTTTTCAAAACTTGTATGAAACCTGGTTTTCGCTCCTAACTCTTATAATAATATAATATAATCTGGCGGAACGTGGTCAAAGAACTCATCATCACCGAAGGCGACGGTGGACTTCGCGGGAATCTATGCTGCCGCGGCGTCTGGGATGCACAGAGGGAGGCGTTATTTGATATCCGTGTCGTCGTAGACACCGACTTTTCCTCTTATATCTCACGTCCAGTAGCATCCGTCCTAAAATCCGCCGAAGAAGAGAAAAAAAGAAAATACTCGGAATGCCTGTGAAAAGCGTCACGCAACTATCACTTCCCTCGTCACATCCGTCGATGGAGTCTTCGCTCCGCGAACGTCCACCTTCATCGTCTGGGTGAAGCCATCGCTGACCGGGTGGGGTAGTGTAGTGCAGTGTAGTAATGGGCTGGCTAAGCTCCAAAATTATGATTTCGCTCCAAAATTATAATCCGAGCCACCATGTGTGTTCGTGGGACACGGCACAGATTCAAATCCATCCATTATTTCATCGGTTTCAATGACGGTGCAGCCCTATCCAACCCGTCTACCTCTACCCTGCACTAGCGTTGTGTTTTTCTTGTTGCCCATTTTTGTATTTTTTTTTTTATAATTATATATTTTTGATAATGACACTTGTGTAAATATGCTAAAATAACTTTATAAATAAAGGTTTTCCAGGCTAATTAAAAAAAATCTTACCCCAACTGTTCGAAAAGTACTTTAATATCCAAAGAAAATGGGGTCCACGTTGGCAAGGAGAAACGATCACGTGACGTCATTCCCTTTCCTCTTAAATATAAGCTAAGTTACGTTACTAAATAATGCAAGGTTTAATAGATTTTTAGAATTTAAGAATCAGTATACAAAGAGATTTTGTATAAATATATTTATTTTGTAGAACATTTAGATGTTGACAGTAACATAGATATATTTAATTGTCGATAAAATATATTTCTACGTCACGTCAGTTTAGTATAAGTGCCCCGAGTTATCCCAGGTTTGTTGATGACTAACATTTATTTAATCTTTTTGTATATTTTTTCGAATAGCGTTATGTTTGTTTTTTATTGTTCCGGCTGGTAAACTAAGTCGTTTTTATACTTCTCTATTAGGACGTTGAACCTGTTGCAAAAAAGCTATTTAGGATCCCGATCTTGGTTATTCAGTTTCCAAAATGATCTCTTTTGTGTGACACAGAGTACACAATGTGACACCCACGTTGCGTTGCGTCATCCAGGGTTAGCCACTAAATTGGGGTTAACCGGTTAAGCCCGGAGTTACCAGTACAATTTAACCCTGTGTTAATGGTTAACTACGAGTTAGTGGCTAACCCTGGTAGGTGCAAGTGGCCCTTAGTGTAGCAAAAGGTTTTCAGTTAAAACTAATACTGCGCTAATAAATAACCAATTAATTTACTCTTGATGCCTATTTTAGGAAAAGGGTTGATTATATATTTACTGATTAGTTTGGTGATGGTTGATGTACTGAAACGACCATAGAAGACAGTATCGGAAAATATAGGAACCGTTATAATACATATGTACTTCAATACTCGTCGAGCTATCGCTGACTCAGACCTTAAAAATGCTCCCAAATAGTAAAAAATAAGGAACCAAACTGCTTAAGAAAAAATCCATGTTATTTCAAGGTAAATATTTAGTCGCAGTCAAGTATTAAATAATTATATGAATTGTAAGTAATTAAACTAATTAGGTTTGCTCGCTTGTGGTTTGTCGAATTCTGCGGCGACCGGTTCCGTAATTATTCCGATTCTTAAATGCCTTTGCATATCTACGCTGAGCGCCCCGATTCGAACAATGCTTATAAGATGTCACAGCGACATGATACTGCTCTGTCAGTGTCAAAAGTGATCAGTATAGTATAGCTGTGACATCTTATAAGCATTGTTCGAATCGGGCCGGAGAATACATGGAATAAAACGTCGCTCGTCGAGTTGCCGCACGTCAAATGTCAAGTAAAAACTGTCTACCAGTCAGTTGTTCGAAACTGTCACATTTTTGTTCTAACTGACAGGCTGATATCGTCCGGCGGACTGATAATCAGTGGGCCCCTTTATTAAGAAAATAAATGTTTGCTGGCCATACGTTACCGATAGGCTAGATATTTTGACTGACTTACAAATTACAAACATGAAAATATGTTGTTGATCGACTAAATTATACTAGGTGTAGGCACTATTAGTGCTTGAAAATGGAGACCTAGGCTCTCCGAAACATGTCGCGCGAGTGACTAAAAACACGTGAGTGAAACAGCTAAGTTAGTTAAGTTAGGTGTGTGCCTACACCTAGTATAATTGAATCGTTAATTTATTTTATAATTTCCATAATTTGTTTTTTATGCTAATATCACATCGCAAATCATTTTAAAGATCCCGCGCAATAAACTATATTTATCTACCATCAATTTATTCAAATTTAATTCAAACAACATTTATCCTTAGCCTTGGAATCATCCATGTGTTATGTAGATTGATGCTGATGACCTTGACACGATGACTCATATATAGAAAACTGTAACGGAACTCCAAAACTATTCCAAAACGAATGGTATGTGAACGAAGTTTGATAAGAAGGCTCAATGGACAGATAGACGGACAACTTCGCGCAAGAATACTGTGGAGGGACCCACGTCGGTTGTAGCACTTGTAGCGCACACCCTGCCGCTTCCTCAGCCACGGAATCCACGGGTTTCTTGTTTTAACATTACCCAATTACTCTAATCAGTGGCATCTGCAGTGGTCGTCAAGACGACTCAGCGACGGATGTAGACGAAGCTCAGATTTTTTACTTCGAGAAACGGATCATGTGACTGACACTTATCTGACACATATCACTGAAAGTTTTTTTTTCACGCTGCTGGCGCATTCAGCCCACTGAAAGATTACTCCGCCGCTGCAGCTTTGAATATTACCCAATACCTACACCATTTCCCGCTATAAAAAAAGTTGTTTTTGTTCAATAAAAGTTTTGATTGGCTAAAATTAAATTAAAATTATATATGTCAAACCTCTTGCGCGGTATTAAGTACTATGTATGCGCATGCGCACAGTGCAGTTGAGTCCCTCGCGGCACCATTCCTGTGAGGTCATTACACGGAAGAAAGAATGCGCGCCGTGGCTCATTATTACAAAGCTTTTATTTAACCTGCCCTGTGAGTAGGTATGTCAATATGATGTACGAGTATGTTAAATAATGTGTGGTGGTATGTTAAATTATGATGACATGGAGCTGACCTGATGATGGAGACAGGAGGTGGCAATGGGATCTAATTGTTTGGGGTTGTTAGAAATGTCTCGATGAGCATTAGTTTCATGTGTAAAGAATAGTCAGCGATAAAAGCTTGTACCAAAAATATATTTTTTTGCCAAAACTTATTACAAGCTTTTATTTAACTTGCCATGGCCTGTTAATATCACTGTATGTATGTTAGTCGATTAGTTAGTTTGGGTCAAATCTTGGAAGCCAAATTTGACCTATTTCCCGGTTTCCGATTAAACTGAAAATTTGCATACATTTGTAAGTCGGGTTAACTCGGGTTACAATGCAATATTATAATACCATCGAGCTGATCTGATGATGGAGACAGGAGGTGGCCTTAGGACCTCTGTGATGAAGCATCGCAACCTAATTGTGTTTGAGGTTTTTAGAATTTTCTCGAATTTTACTTGCGGTAAGAAAAGTACAGACAGCGATAAAAGCTTGTACCAAAAATTACATTTTTCCCAAATACTTATTATAGAGTTCTAGTCAGACTTCAATAGTCATTCTAGTTCGTTGGACAAAGTATTTCTTTTAACAAAACCATGACCACCATCTACGCCAAGGGTCGGCAAACAATTAAGTAAAAGAACGATTCACTAGTTTCACAAATTGTGAAGTGCTAATAACATATTCAGGACTGTATCAGAACTTTGTTATTGTACACTCAAGGGCATAATTTTCTAAAATATGTGTACGCTCTTACACCATAGACAATAAAGTCGTGTTCACATATTTTTGAGCCATTTGTCCGGATCGATATTTTCGCCTTCGACTGTACCTTATCTTTCGCTACGCAAAGGTGCAAGTAGCGCAAAAAATTCATAATAATCTGATTCTAATTGTAGATACTCTTTAGGTCGTATTAAAACGCCTATTAATCAAGAGCAATCGAGTCTTCAAGTGCGAAGTGAGACTATATAGTGAGAGGCGAGGCGAGTCGCGAGAGCCCATTACACTAGTGATCAAATATAACTATATTAAACATGCAAGGAGGTCATAATCAAGGCTGAAGGTTGTCATATCTACCTTAATGAACAACCGAAGTAAAAGGAAATAGTGATAACAAGACCAGTTTAATTATAATACTAAACAATATAACCTGTGCTCAGAAAAAACGCCCCGTAGTTTAAATTGGAAAATTCCTAACTGTCTGATTTTGTATTATCTTTATGGAATACACGTTGAAAAACACAAAGGATTTTAAATGACTTCAAGCTATAATTTCATTTCTCTCTTTGGTAAATTACGGAGATAATTGAAAAAAAAAAATGCAAACTTCCATGATCCCACTTATTTAACCTAGTAACTATTTATGAAATTTTGCATTTTGTATAAGTAGTGAATAAATTATATTTAGCAATGCGACAGACAGACGAATTTGTCGAGTTACAAGCTCATAACGATACCAATACAGTAGAATCGAATTTATGTAGGTTTTTTAGTAATATAATAAGGAAAAGAAGAGTCCACGTCTCAAATTAGTAACCACTGAATTTTTGCATACTGAATAAATTATATTTAACAATGTGACAGACAGACGGACAGAGTCGCACCATAAGGGTTCCTTTTTACCCACTATATCCCTACTATACAATAACTAATATTATATACTAAACTAAACCCTACTAAATATAATGTAACTATAAATAATGTAACTCTGTACGATTTAGATAAAATTTGGTATGGACTAGTCGTTTATAAAGCATTATTACCTAATATACAGGTTGATTTCGGGGTCGTGTAGCGTGATACTACAAGAATATATAATATTGTATGTATAACAGAAAAGTAATGATCAGTGAATAAATTTTTCACCCCGTAGCGAAACGGCCAAGTCACATATTTTGACTAAGGTGCAGAGTTTGTGAAGTTGCGGCTTGTAGAGTTAGAAGCTTGGCTCTACAATAACTTTTTGACAGTGCGCGTCATATGGTCGTCTTGGCAACATTTTACATTAAAATGTTTTTGGTGGGATTTCACTACTTTTTGTAGGTTATTATGACAATCTTCCATCCTCTAATTTAAAGTAAAGTAACGTATTTTATTATTTATAACAAAGGACTATATCAATTTTCAGACCTCTATTAGCATCAAAATTTGCGGAAGTCTAATACAAACTTTCAGTTTAGGGGGTAAAAGTTTCATGTTTTAGGATTTTTTGTTGTGTGATATATACAGTGGTACTACTAAACGAAATTAATAACTGGCTTAAATCTAAACTGGGCCCTTGAGGCATTGTACCAAGGTTGCTGGCGGCATTACCTGCTGCTGCGGCTGGTCGCTGTATCGCAATGCTCAGCTCAATGTAAGCTCAGAAGTCCAAACTCAGGGTTTGCTAACGAGCCGTGGAGCGTAGCATATTATTAGGTGTCAAATTGGTGGAACGAGTCCAGAACACCACGCTGCGCTCCAAAACCCAAATCGTCGATGAAGCTCGGAAGGCAGCCATGCTAAAATGGGACTGGGCTGGTCACGTCTGCCGAATGAGTTGTGGGGCAAAATCGCCACAGAGTGGGAGCCCGAAACCTCAAATCGGAGACTTGGCAGACCCCGCCGGCGATGGCGGGATGAACTAGACTCCTTTTTGAAGGAGTGGCCAGACACAGCATTGGAAAGAGATCTGTGGAGAAATTAGAGGGAGGCCTTTGCCCCGCAGTGGGACACGTAAGGGCTCCAAACATCATCATTGCAATGCTGATACGTTGTGCGAGGAAGCCGCCAGCTCTTCGGTCACCAGTTACGTCAACCAGACGCTTCGCGATTTCTGCAAACAACTTGTGCGCGCTGGGACCCCATGGACCTAAGTTCCAACTTCTTTGTCTTTTGTATGATATATATTAATTTTGTTGTTCTTCTTGTTACCTGTCGTGATTGTTTCACCGGATGGTCTCATCGGAAGATCAGCGCTGGAAGTCGCCAGCAACAGCAACCGCCAACAAACTTTTATACAGTTTGACGATTTTTTTTAAATGTTAATGTATGCTTTTTATGTTTAATAAGTCCACTATTGACATCATATCCCGAGAATATCTGGTATAATCCAAATCCAACTTATAAAAGTTCAAAAAAAACGACGAAGCGCTTCGAGAAAAGGTAGTGCCCTTGTGCTTCGCTTGGCTCGTCTTAGCAGATCGTATTGGTTAGATACATATGAAAGAGGGGGGAATCATTCTGACATCACAGCTTGCGTTTTTCACACAAACATACTCGTAGTTTTAACAATATAACTTAATTATATGTACTGCTGTGGGATCTCAATATCTTGGGTATCTATCTAGAGTATTTAGTAAATGGTGAAAACTGGATCGTTCGACGCATAGATAATTCATACGGGTAATACTTAACATGAGGTATTTAGGGAATGTGGTATTTCGGGAATTAATGGCATAGTAGTTATGTGTGTAGGCCATTAATAGTTTAAGTCCATTAGTATTGTATTTAGATTTTTCCAAATGCCTTTTTTTAGCGCCTGCACACTTCTTCGTATATTTGGCCAAATATTTGAGTTAAAATAGACTTAAAATAGTACAATAGTACTACTCGTAGAATGTAGAGAATTAGAAAAGTGATGCAGCTATAATTATTAGCCTAAACACGTCGAAGGGAGTAAGCGAACTTATTTCAAATATATTCGCAAAGTACTAGTCGTATTAGTATTTTATTGTCAATGATAAAAAACTATCAGTTTTACCTCACATCTAAACAAAATAATCGATAGATAATTATATTGTAGACAACACAAAAGTAGTGGTAGACAACTTACTTGAACTTTTGCCACGAACATGAATGCAATCAGTACAAAGTAGTTATTCTTTAGCTCTATAACAATGTATTGCTATCATACATAATATAATATTATGACAAATGCGTTGTTTTCCTTTGAGGAAAATCGAATAGGTACCTATTGGACTTGTAACTTTACATCAAGTTATCGAAACACGCTGTCGAAATGAGCAGCAAAAAATAACTTTTTTTTTGCCGCGTGACGGTTTTAGAAATCGACTCACTCGACGCTTTGGATTGTGGTTAAATGATCAAGTCATCGTGTTACTTGGCCATTTGCGGAAATACTGGCGAATTGACTTGTTAATCTGCATATTTAGATCAAATTTAGTGTATTACGTGATTTCATATATCGGATATCTACCGAGTGCCTCAGTAGGTAGTTATATAATAGAGTACGAAATAATAACTATACAGTTTTGTATGTGTAACCATAGATAAATAAGTAGGCCTATAATATAATAGAGTACAAACTAATAACGCTACAAGCTACAAACACGGCACTTTGGTGATCATTTACTATTTTTGGGTTAACAATGATTAGTTCCGTGTCATTTGCTTTAAAAGGATTGCAAAATGTATAAAAATCGGTAATTATTTCACATAAGAATGGAGTTCTAATTTTGGTGATCATTTATTATTTTAGTGGTAAAAATGATTTTTGTGGTGTTAAATTTTACTATATCTGGTGATCAGTTAAATACCAGCCAATAATAACTATACAGTTTTGAGTGTGTAACCATAGATAAATAAGTAGGCCTACTTACCTCTTTGTGGTCTAACTGACATTCAGTTAAATAGTTATTTGTTATACAAGGGTGCAAAGTTGTATTTTACCCGCGAGTGTAGAATTGAAACACGAGCAAGCGAAAGGATTCTATAGGTGAACCACGAGCGAAGCGAGTGGTTTTAAAATAGAATCCTGAGCGTAGCGAGTGGTTCAACACACGAGAAGTAAAATACATTTGCGCCCGTGTGTAACACAAAACTTTTCACCTAACTATAGCGAGGAAAGTGCAACATCCACAGGCGTTAGATCATCTTCATCACTGGAATCACTCATTTCTTTACGATATTATAACAGAAAACTCTGGAAGTTGTGTATTTTTACGCGAGTCGGTGAGAAAAGGTTTTAAGTAAAAAAATTGTTGACAATGTTGACATTTCTGATGTATGAAATGTCAACGATGCGTTTTGAAATTGCATCGACTCAACTTGTGCGTTCAGAATTATATTAAACATCATTATAAAAAAACAAAAGTTTCTTATGGAATTTTAAGGTTTATGACTTAAAATCGTTAAATAAAGCTAAATTTGGTATTTTTTATTAGATTCTCAAACCATTTATTTAATGATAATTAATATCGAACGAACCATTATCATGAGCGTTTTACGTTTTGTTATCTGTCAAGCTACTTAAACACGCTCCATCCAAGGTCAAATTACTTTCCCCACTAGTGGATAAAACGCGTTTTTCCCCGCTTGTATTGAAGGATAAACGACAACTTTCCGAGCTAGTGAGGGAAAAAAATATTAACTTGTAGCGCACTTTAAAATATCTTGACGCTGAACTTAATTTCCATGGTACTCAAAGTTACTTTTGTTGGTGCAAACATAACAGATGGCCAATAGTGCTTGTGTTCAGACCAAATTGAATGGTTATTAAATTATTACATTCGATTTTCTATCAAGTTTACTTCATACATCAATTGTTTTATTAGTTTTAACAATGTGTCTAATATTTCAATTAGCGACTTTAGGTACCTACTTAGTAACAACAATATTAATTATCTCGCTACAATAGCGTTAATAATTAACGTCTTCTATGAATACATACTTGAATATTTTTCCAAAAATATTATACGTTCATTATGAACTCGCGGGTGATAATTATAAGGTTCTAAGCTGGTTTAAGGAAAGGTTAAGTCGAAGGTCGCTCGCGTTCATTTATTTAAAACGAATTTGTAACCTCGGTGCTTTCTGTTTTAACTTATATGTTCTCACAAATCTGTTTATTTAACTTGTCAAACTAATTCATCATACAAAGTTTATGTTTATGTAGTTTGATGTATCTATAGTCTATGAGTTACTACTACACATATATTATTATGTTTTTATTATTATGTTGTCTTTCGGATTTATTAAGGCAATTCTAACAAGCCGATATTCAATGAGGCTCTTTTGATTTATTTATTACATATCGCGACCACCTTAGGTTCTCTTCTCTGTAATATTGCATTGTCGTCGAAGATACATAGGCCTACTTTTCAACTCATGAACCCATTAGAGAACCATGCAGGAAAATGTTAAATATATGAAAAATAACTATCAAGATTTAATTATAGACAACTATAGGTATAACTACATTAATAATATAAGGGAAAACCTATAATAAAAGCAACACTAAGGCTACCTTTTCACTGTTATGAGCAGAGATGAGAGGAGGCGTGCGGGAATCAACCAATGGCATTGGTTCTCTTCTTCACTGTGCTGGATTACAACATAATTGATTCCCGCATGTCTTCTCCAATCTCCGGCTCGGTGTAGTGGAAAGGCAGCCTTAGAACTGACCATCGGTCAACCTTATAATTGCAATGATATTAACAAATTATTAGTTTAGTTCTAGTTGTACTGTATCTGCATAAGTATAACTGGGATTGGATGGCCTTGTACACGCTGCTTAGACATGCAGGCGAACGAGTTAGGGTGACACGGACAGGAAAGGGTAAGCGATATTGATAATACGATAATACGTATTGATATACATATTACACGAATAACCAGTCAGTCCGAATGGATCAGGTGGAATTTGCAGGTCAAAGTCAAAATCTACAAAGGCACACTTGTATGTAGCTTGATAATACGAGAGTATGACAGTTGTACTACGATAGGACACGAGTACGATTTACCTATTACTATAAAATGTTGATTAATTGTACTGTTATCACTGTTGGCACGTGAAAATAGTAGGGTACTAACCACAGAATAAATAATACTAGGTACAGAAGGTTCACTCTCTAACAAAACGCGTCTGTTCCGTAGCGGTGCGCGGCAATTACTATGGCTAGACACCAAAATTGGGGTGAGCCTTATGTACTTGTAGCGACGCGACGAAATCGCGGAGTGAGCCACGCCTGGTACTACATATGTTTTATTTTGGTGTTAGTGATACTGAGGATTGCCGAATAACACGAGCTCATCTAAAAATAGCTGTTCACACCATCATTGTGATAATTTTTTTAACATCTCATTAATGCGAGTAAAACCTTTTTTTTTAATTCACCGGTTGAAGTTAAATTTATATCGATCTTGTTTTAGATTTTTCGTTGTTAATTAAAATGTGCATTTACGTACACGCGTACCTACTTATTTAATTGATTAAGATGCACTTTTAAGTTTAAATATATCCAGCGAGAACTGCATAACATCCTACAAATAATAAGATAAGTGTATGTTTTCTAACATAATCCCTAACAACTGTCAGCGCTAGGCGTCACGACTGTCATGCACGGTCATAATAACTATAATTATTATTTATTATTATATTGAAGAAGGTACCATCGTCCGCACTGTTAGCTGACAACTCGTAAACCGTATTACAAAGCCATACACTCCACTAATAGTCAATTGGTCAGTTAAGTGTGTCGCTGTTAGTACTTTGATGTGGTTTTAGAGTTCCGTACCCAAGGGTAAAAACGGGACCCTATTACTAAGACTCCGCTGTCCGTCTGTCTGTCACCAGGCTGTATCTCATGAACCGTGATAGTTAGACAGTTGAAATTTTCACAGATGATGTATTTCTGTTGCCGCCATAACAACAAATACTAAAAAGTACGGAACCCTCGGTGCGCGAGTCCGACTCGCACTTGGCCGGTTTTTTCTTAATCTACCGCTGACGAAAAAGCGATTAATACCCATCGACTAGCTCAAGAGTCGTAAGTATAACCTCACCTTAACTCAAGGGTACTATAGTAAGATAATTACCTACCTATGTCTTCCCTGGCAGACTTTCGCTGAGTTTTAACCGTTACATTAGTCACACTGTTAATTATAATACCTATTGCAACACAATGTCCTTTTCCATTTGTCGTTCTAATCTAGTGTTGGTCACAAGTCGAGTTGTGAATAAATTCTAGATTTGGAAGACTGCGATGTCGCGAGTCTTTTGAGTCGTGATTTTGTAGATTGAATAAAGACTACGTCATGACATATTAAGGTTGTACATTGTGTGAATATGAGAAGGACGTCACAGCCATTCTAAGACTTCATGTTACAACTACTGAACATTTTCAAAGAATTTCAGTTGTAGAAAATTCAAGTGACAAACAAGTATACATCAGACATCACACATATTCATACAACTTAGTTAACCGCTGTCAAGAAATAGTACATTTCGATCCTAGTGCGGAAAGTATGTCATTACTTCCCGAGTACAGAGTATAGAGACACGAGCCGCAGGCGAGTGGCAAGACTCGGGACGAGTGAAGAATGACATTTCCGCACGTGTATGGAACGAACGACGTTTTTTAATACAGTTGCGAAAAAATAAGAAAAACAACAAGTAAGAAACTTTCGCAGTGAAAATTTTTGGCATTACGAAGAGGTGTTTTTTTCAGCTTTTATTCGACTAGAATGGATTTTGTTATTATTATTAAACCCACTTCAATGAAAGTTTTTTTTTAAATGCATGTTCTATAAGACGGAAACAATTGTAAATATAAAACATTGTACTATTATTACCTAAGTCTCGTTATTTACGATTATTTGTGTATAGTATATTTATAAAAACAATATGTTGATTACGACGTTTAAAGGAAACTAATATTAACACTCACCAATAAGTTAGTCATGAATTGGAACAAGTAAAAATTAAAAAAAATTGGAAAGTAAAAAGCACTAGTTCGCGAAAACCAACTTTCCGCACGCTAAACAGCTACGTAAAGTAGCACTTTCTGAGCAACTGTATTAAAAAAATAGTTTCTATAGAATACAATTATTTCATTATAATACTCTGGCATCATAGCCACTCTCTCAGTAGGCGACGCATTTAAAAAAGGGCGCTAAAGGTTGATCTCCCATAGAAAATTTGAATGTCGCTCCTTTTTCTTTCTTCTGACAAGTTGGGTGTGTTGGAGGCATGTTTGAGTTAGTCAAAAAACTGTCTCGAGCCTTAGAGGAGAGGACTCCCAAGACTCGAGTGTTTGCCAACACTAATTCTTATCCGTACTTACTACACTTACGTTGCTATACTTATAAGTATAGTATACATAAAGTCACGTCTTGGATGTACCAACTGAGACTCGCAAGTAATTTGTACACCACATTGCAATAAGATAAGATATACAACATGGTTGCAAGTGTGTCATTGTTTGTATTACTGTTTTAAAACTATATTATCCTCGTATTTTTACCGTACCGTAAATAAACTATACCCTCCCACGTTGCCTCTACTAAGAATCACAACTTCTTTAAAAGTAAAAGCCATAGGCAGTGTTCCTAAATTTCCGTAAGTACATTTTTTGTACCTATGTAACAGTCAAGTGTAAAAATATGGGTACATACAACTTACTCAAAAGTATGTCCCATAGTTCTTTATTCGCTGACATAAGAGCTATGGGACATATTTTTTAGTATGATGAGTGCACCCATATTTTTACACTTGACTGCACTGTTATTCCAGTACCTTTTTCTATATAAATGTTTACAACAACTATACAATAGTTAATATTTGTTTTACAAAGAGGCAAAGTTCTTGTCTAACTTTGCGTACTAATATTGATTATTATTGATACCCGAGCAAGCGAAAGATCTCAAAAGGAACCACGAGGGCAGCGAGTGATTCGAAAAGTGCACTCTTTAGGGGTTTCAAAGTGTACAAGGGTACAAACTTTGTCACCCAGTGAAACACAAAATTTTTCACTACATTAACACGAGAAAGATATTAACTGTAAAACATAACAAATCAAATCCAATTTATTTTAAAAGTAATAACGTCCTTTGAATAAAAACTAAAAACAAATTAAGTTATTAAATATATATCATTCAAAATCATCACTTAAAAGTCAATTCCACCAGCCAACATGAGGAAACAACTCAAAATTTGCATCAGATTACTTTGCCACTCTTGTGTTTCACTGAGTTTTTGAAGAATAAAAAGAAACTTTACCAGCTGGTGTGGTGAAAAATAATAAACGTTGAACCTGCTTTAACCTTTTCGACGCCTTGTCAAACACAAAAGCTGTCACTCGGACGCCACGTCACCGAAGTGTCAAAACTGAAATTGAACTTTAAGCACATGCACGTAGGTCTATGTTGCTCTGTGGTCTGTGACCGATTAATCCGTCTTTGGTGTTGGACCTGCGGTACCGATATATCCGTCATTGGTGTCCAAAAGGTTAAAGTACCCCGCGATAAATATTCCCGGCGAGAAACCTCGCCAACCTCGTATCCCGGTGAAAATAAAAAATGTGACTAGTTCACTCGAAATTTATTAATTAGATATGTACTTATAGTGCGACATAAAATAGTAGAAATTAAATAAAATGGAACTATAGTTGGTCAAGCAAATCTTGGCGCGAAATTCAAATTTTCTATGGGACGATATCCCTTAGCGCCTACATTTTTTAAATCTGCCGCCTTTTTCTACTGACAAGAGTTGCTTGATCACCTATAAAAAAATCCATTCTAAATTGTTGCCATGTTTGTGCATTTTACGTAAAAAAAATCTACAATTTCTTGTCGGACTAGGTGGCAGAGTTATTGTTCGCGGTGTTTTATAAAACCGAATCCAAATGAATGTACAGTCAGAGATGGAACGAATCAGCTGTTGATAGTACCAAAGATTGATATAACTCCGTAATAGATGGATACAGTCTAAGGAAAAAACGTGCCTCGAAAATCAAGAAAATTTGATTCTCGATCAGATGGCGCCACTAGTTTTGGCCTACACTCGTATAGAGGGCGTTGACTGTTTCGTTTGTTATTTATAATTTTAACGCATACCAGTGAAAGAACATGGGTCAAAATCATATAAAAATAATTAATGCAAATAAAAAAATCATTTATCCATATTTAAATACATTTTATCGTATTTTTATAAATATTTATTTTTAGTTTTAAAGTGTGTCGACAGATGGCAGTGAATTTACTGGGGTTACAAAATTTACTATGACAGTACCGCTCTAGTATAAGTTACTCTATGATAGTACCTATACCTAACTTCGATAGCGTGGCGTGACAGTAATGACAACAGCCTAGCTTAGCTTAACATGCCTGCCTTGAGCAACATAAAACGTACCTTTTTAACACCAGCCTAAGGTTCAAAATACCGTAAGTAACTGCTGAATCAGATTTAAACAGAAGCTCATACCTAACGCGACTTTTGTGACAACATAAATGAATCATTATTCTCGTAAGATTAGAGTTGAATACAGATTGAGGGATCTTAGCTTGTACTCAACTTGTTTCATGGCTTACCTATCATAACAATTTGGTTTCAAATAATAGTGCCGCAAGTTCATTAGTGTATTGAGAACGAGGCTCGTTCTAAGGGCATTCGAGCCGAGTCGGATGCGGACCACCAACCAAGTTTGCTTTACGATTACGCATAATAAAGCGCGGATCGAAGTCATTGTTATACTGGTTCACCTGATTATCGACTCGAATAAGCTATGAGAATACAAATCCAGCTTAGCAGGTGCATGATTTTGCGAAGAATAAAAGATTTTAATTTTATCAAAGATGGATATTGTATTGTACCTAGTTGGCCGTGAGCTAAAAGCAAATGATTATGATTTGACTTTAGTATTCATAAACTACTAAATACTGGGTAATGGAAATCAAATTTCTGAGGGTAACCTCTACAGTAATGTATTAAAATGCCAATTAACTACATTTGTCACTGACCACAAATTAAGAGGTAATTTCTGGCCATTTCCGCATACAAATGTGGGAACTACTTGTCCTTCAGGAAGACATTATGAAAAGTAAAAATATTTATTACTTATAGATCAAAAGAATTAGTTATGAGTGTCCAATTGAGTAAGAATCTCTTAATAAAAACGTGAAGTCCAGACAGCAAATTCGTTAAGTTTAAACTATTTTTTTTTTATACAAACATTACAAACGGGCGACGGAAGTATGGAACTATAGTGGGCATTTTTATAGAGCTATCAGTTACAGCGCTTGATCGGCAGTTTTCCCTCTCGTGTTTTGTCTAGATTACGTAGAAATAGGGAATATGAAATATTTAAACTTTGTCACTGTCATCTTTATGCTCGCTTTATTTCAATTCAATTTCAATTTATTTATATATAAAATAATAATTTTACTTTTTTTATATTTTTATTTTTTAAAAGTCCGATATCTATTTCAAACCCAAAGGTGTTATCATAGTACGAGTATGATTGTAGAAGGACTAACCTCTGTTGTGACTCTGTGAGTGCGAACCGATACAGCAAGTTGATAGTGTAATACAGAGTGAGGTACGCCAGCAGTTCTCTCCAGACGAGCTTGTAAACACTGCCGCGCCATCTGAAAACAAATTGGAATCGTTAAGATCGCAATGTGGATATTGTGGAGTGGAAGTAACTGGGTTTATTATGTGACAATTGACTGCCTCAATTTCTTGGACACATTTTTGACTATTTGTCTTTGTCTTTAAGATGATATGGTGTTTTTAGCTTTTTGGTGGAAGTTTCTACAGAAAACACCATGAAAAATATCGAAATCTACTTACCTTTCTACAAAAATGTGTGTCTCAGAGATTGCGCTCATTATGACCCAGCTAGGAAAAGAACGGCTTTTAGTGACGGCAATCATATTCACATTTACGTCGTATTACGCTTGCGTATTTTGAAAAACCGGAGATATCGGAGGGCGAAATCTCGCAGCAGATTACGTTTGCGTACTTCTATGAGGTTTGTTGAAAACCCACGAATTAATGTAAACAATTCGCAATGTTTATTATGGTCTTAGCAAAATTCTACTTGCAGGTTTGTGTGCAGCATAATATATTAAAATAATTCGCCCAACGTCTAACAATATCCTAGAAAACCATTCGTTTGAATGAGAGAGGCGCTTGCTCTTATAACGTAATCACCCCAGATCCATAACACATTTATAATATTACATGTGCTTATATCACGCATGAGGTCTATCGGGTAATTGTACTAATTGTACAAAAACCATGGTCACTCACGTGTGACGGACGGACGTTCGTGTTCTATCCAAAGTATATAAAAACACATTTTAATTGGAAAACGCATGCATAATTGTTACTTTTACAGAATTTATTAAGGACACTCCCAAATATTGTTATTGTTTTGGTTGTGATTGTTTTTGAAGGTTATATAAATTTATGACGCATGACAATAACATATGTTTTCTATAATGTATTCTCGCGTACCTAATGATACCTATATGAGTTTGTTTAAATAAATATGAAGTAAATATATTATAGTCTCGTGACGATTTTATCTTTCTTTTATTGCTAAAATAGTTTCTAGGTCGTTTGTCCCCATTGTCTTGTTCGACAGGTTTTACGACGAAACTATATATCTATTTAAGCGAAAACACTCGCCTTAAAAACTCTGGAATCGTGATTGCTCATGTGCTACGTGTACTTATCTTACACCTATTTTGTGATTGACAGATGGTTTTTATTTATCCATTTGGTTTTCTGCCTTAGCGCCAGCAGAATAAACATCATGCAGTAAATTAACTATGAATTTAACGATAACTTATAAAAATAAAATATATAAACACCTGGCAATCATAAATGTTGGGGTTACCAAGGCATGTTTATATTTTCGTTCCACGAAACTGTTTTTAAGTGATAAACATATGAAGTGCGTAAATTCAAATTAATTAATATGTAAGACGAATATGTATATTTAAACCGTATCTAAATTATGAACAATCATCTCATATCTAAAAGCACTACATTTATAGCCACCGCTCATAGCTGACCAATTACAAGTTAAAATTATATCACACCATTCACACCTATCCGATTCCTTAAAATGACATGTTTAATTTATGATGTGACTTTCTAAACTAATAAGAATTTACAATCGTAAAACGCTTCCTTCCTACAAATGAATGTGAGCACTTTTGTTTCTTTCTTTCGTTTCCTAATCTAATCGATATAAAATAAATTATCGAATCTGTCCAAGTCGAGCAC
Source organism: Cydia strobilella (assembly GCF_947568885.1). Classification (NCBI taxonomy): domain Eukaryota; kingdom Metazoa; phylum Arthropoda; class Insecta; order Lepidoptera; family Tortricidae; genus Cydia; species Cydia strobilella. Next base: position 8,005,973 of record NC_086068.1, on the reverse strand, counting down.
AAGTGTCTTTACTCGTAGAAGACCTTGTTGGTAATAGATGAATGTCGAGTGTATGTGAGGGGTCATGGACCATGTAACATTGTTTCATTGAGCACATTATTTCGATAAAATCATTAAACTCCATCTCTTCCGGCGGCTTAAGTTTCCCAGGCTAACCCTTCATTTGCTAATGGGAGGGTTTATGGCATAATCTTTCGCTGATAGCTTGCTGATAGGCATGTAATTATTTAATAGTGATTTATTAGCTTTGAAATACAAAAAAAAAATTATCAATTAGCCCTCATGTATCCCTTTCCAACAAAGTATAACTTCTAATGCCATCCATTAAATGTGCACGGCACACTCACAGAGTATATACACCGTTACTACACATTCAACGTTGTCGTGTGTTCGGAATCGCACCTCATTGTTTGGCGAACGTTACGTTAAACAAATGTGACGTTTTCAACCAAAAGGTATCACATTGTCGGTTGTCGATAAGGTTGATTCTAAATTGATGCTAATATGGAAATACCGCCTTATAGACAACCGACAATAAGTACCCTTTTGGTTGAAAATGGTACAAATACAAACGCATAACTTTTAGGGTTGGTTGTACCAAACCGTCTGTCACCGTTTTAAACGTTCGCTAAATTTTATTGTATCGAATGTTTCATACTTTACTGCTAGTTGATTTTGATCAGTCGGTCAATAGTGGTTGGTGAAACTGGCCCTTAATCGTACCGAGTGTACCGACAGAGTAGAAATATTATGTACTGTCGATATCAAATATACATAATGTATGTATACATTTTCTACCGTAAAACGATAGAATAATGTGTAATATACCTATAAATGTTAGGGCCGGTACAGGCGGACTGCAACCCGACTGCAACTTGTATGGGAACTGCACGCCGACATTGCAATTGGCTTGCAGTTCCCCTAATGTACGGGCTTCATACAAACTTCTATGCAGGACACCCACTGCACTTTTTCTCTGCAGCTGACTGTACATATACATCTACTCAACTGACAATTGAGGATATAATGAAGTTCCCAAAATACAGAGAAATCATGAGTAAAAAGTAAATATTGTGAAAAAGTCATGAATTGCTTTCACCAAATGTTGTCATTAAACTTTGACGATTCTCTATAGTCCGACAACCAATTGTAGAAATTAATTAATATAAATAATAAAATTTCTCGTCGGACTGTACCTCTGTACCTGTATTTTCTATCTACCCTACTAAGTAACCCTCTAGTTCATACGAAGCCATATACGGCAGTTATAACATTGGACTGTATGGACATGTCACGATTGCTATTTATATGCCAATTTTTTGACATGCGCATACGAAAGGTTAACCGCCATAGAATTTGTCTTCGAGCGTGCTCGTGTCGCCGGCGCGGCGGTACGAAGATACACGAAGTTTTGTCTAAAGGTGACATTCCATTTCCAATCGCAGCTGCACTACTGGTCACCATACTACTAAACACAAAATGACACCACTCTGTCATGACGCCCAACATTCCTAACATTCCTCAGCCGTGCACGGAATTCACGCGCGGACAATACGTGCAGTTGGTGTCGTCATTCATTTTACTATTATGGAAATTGACAATAACACCGACGCGTTCAGGCCGCTGCAGTAGTGTCGGAACAGTCAAGCAGCTGCGGTCGAAATACGTTAAAATTACCATATTACGTGCAGTCGGTATCGTCATTCATTTTACCGATTTTGTATGTCTTATATATCACTCATAATTATATCCGTCTACGGCGGTTAAAGGGTTATCCGATGTTTTCATTGGTTTTTGACAAGTTTTGAATAGTATCTCCTTTATTTTGCACTATACAGATAGAATTACAAGACAAACGGCTATTGGTTCTTTAATCTTTTATCTCCATTTTTGTCTACCGGATTTTGAAAGAAATGAATACTTATTTTTTATGATTTTTTTAAACATTGGCTAAAAAAACACTTTTTTCGTATCTCGATTGCTGTGAAAGATCTTACCTACATATACGAAATCTACATTTTTGGGTTCGTCTTTGACGTCTCTAAAAACTGGTCAAAGGTTTTAATTTTAAACTATAGTTTGTCTCATTTCAAACATAGACAGAGAAAATCATACTATCTTTGTCTTACACTAGTACTAGGACCCAAAAGAAAAGGATGAGTATAGTTGTTTTTGTTCTTATTTAGTGCCAATTTGGTTTAAGCAACTATAATTAACACAAAAGTTATGACCAAAAAACCAGCTTTTTTGGTCTAAAATTGTTTAACTTTAATGCCAAATATCTCGAAGACAATCAACTTTGAAGTAAATATGGGATACTATATAAAAAAAAGCTACAATAAATATTAGAAAACTAAGGGATTCAGATCGAAGGTCATTGGGGCATGGGACCCCCTTAAAGGGCTAGTGGGCTAAATTACACTTGCAGTGGGTAACGGCTACTTTAAGGGCAGATACCTTTAAAGCGATAACGTTTATTTTGGACGAAACAGGGACACACTAACTGTCACCTGCATGGGCTGCATGCCTCTTACCAGTCTTAACACTCTTAACCCACATTACCTACATATATATCTTTTTTAGTTTATTTAGAACACAAACAGTCACATGTACAAATGTACTTAACATACTTAAGAAACAGACCTGGAGGCAGTGTTGGCCGTAATTGTTAATTTTAATTAACCATTGATCAATTTTATTAACCATTAGTTCCGCCATTAACCAATTGCATTAAAGTTAATTCGGATTAAAGTTAATTCGGATTAAATTTTTGAGACGTTAATGGCCATTGAAGTTAATTCGGATTAACTTTAATTCGGATTAACTTCAATGGCCATTAAAGTTTCAAAAAATTAATTAGAATTACTCTCAATTGCATTAACGTCTAATAAAATTACATTCGTGATATTTTAAAATGAGACAGCAAAATGACCCTGACTGAACCCTGGCAGTAGTAGCAGTACCTACCTACTACCTAGTAGAATTCTGGTTTGGTGCAACACAGACATACGCGGTTTTGGTCATTTAAATCGTCTTGATGAGCACTTCGGAGAGCCGTACCCATGATAGAGCTGATGCTGAACCCTGGCAGTACCTAATGGATCTAAGGTTTGGTGCAACATAGGCACACGCTGTTTTAGTCATCCGACTCGTCTTGATGAGCACTTAGGAGAGCAGTACCCATGATAGAGCTGATGCTGAACCCTGGCAGTACCTAGTGGATCTAAGGTTTGGTGCAACATAGGCACACGCTGTTTTAGTCACCCGACTCGTCTTGATGAGCACTTAGGAGAGCAGTACCCATAATGGAGCTGATGCTGAACCCTGGCAGTACCTAGCGGAACTAAGGTTTGGTGCAACATAGGCACACGCTGTTTTAGTCATCCGACTCGTCTTGATGAGCACTTAGGAGAGCAGTACCCATAATGGAGCTGATGCTGAACCCTGGCAGTACCTAGCGGAACTAAGGTTTGGTGCAACATAGGCACACGCTGTTTTAGTCATCCGACTCGTCTTGATGAGCACTTAGGAGAGCAGTACCCATGATAGAGCTGATGCTGAACCCTGGCAGTACCTAGTGGATCTAAGGTTTGGTGCAACATAGGCACACGCTGTTTTAGTCACCCGACTCGTCTTGATGAGCACTTAGGAGAGCGGTACCCATGATAGAGCTGATGCTGAACCCTGGCACGACGGACGACCTAAACAGCGCGTGCCTATGTTGCACCAAACCTTAGATCCACTAGGTACTGCCAGGGTTCAGCATCAGCTCTATCATGGGTACTGCTCTCCTAAGTGCTCATCAAGACGAGTCGGATGACTAAAACAGCGTGTGCCTATGTTGCACCAAACCTTAGTTCCGCTAGGTACTGCCAGGGTTCAGCATCAGCTCCATTATGGGTACTGCTCTCCTAAGTGCTCATCAAGACGAGTCGGATGACTAAAACAGTGTGTGCCTATGTTGCACCAAACCTTAGTTCCGCTAGGTACTGCCAGGGTTCAGCATCAGCTCCATTATGGGTACTGCTCTCCTAAGTGCTCATCAAGACGAGTCGGATGACTAAAACAGCGTGTGCCTATGTTGCACCAAACCTTAGTTCCGCTAGGTACTGCCAGGGTTCAGCATCAGCTCCATTATGGGTACTGCTCTCCTAAGTGCTCATCAAGACGAGTCGGGTGACTAAAACAGCGTGTGCCTATGTTGCACCAAACCTTAGTTCCGCTAGGTACTGCCAGGGTTCAGCATCAGCTCCATTATGGGTACTGCTCTCCTAAGTGCTCATCAAGACGAGTCGGATGACTAAAACAGCGTGTGCCTATGTTGCACCAAACCTTAGTTCCGCTAGGTACTGCCAGGGTTCAGCATCAGCTCCATTATGGGTACTGCTCTCCTAAGTGCTCATCAAGACGAGTCGGGTGACTAAAACAGCGTGTGCCTATGTTGCACCAAACCTTAGATCCACTAGGTACTGCCAGGGTTCAGCATCAGCTCTATCATGGGTACTGCTCTCCTAAGTGCTCATCAAGACGAGTCGGATGACTAAAACAGCGTGTGCCTATGTTGCACCAAACCTTAGATCCATTAGGTACTGCCAGGGTTCAGCATCAGCTCTATCATGGGTATGGCTCTCCGAAGTGCTCATCAAGACGAGTCGGATGACTAAAACAGCGTGTGCCTATGTTGCACCAAACCTTAGATCCATTAGGTACTGCCAGGGTTCAGCATCAGCTCTATCATGGGTACGGCTCTCCGAAGTGCTCATCAAGACGATTTAAATGACCAAAACCGCGTATGTCTGTGTTGCACCAAACCAGAATTCTACTAGGTAGTAGGTAGGTACTGCTACTACTGCCAGGGTTCAGTCAGGGTCATTTTGCTGTCTCATTTTAAAATATCACGAATGTAATTTTATTAGACGTTAATGCAATTGAGAGTAATTCTAATTAATTTTTTGAAACTTTAATGGCCATTGAAGTTAATCCGAATTAAAGTTAATCCGAATTAACTTCAATGGCCATTAACGTCTCAAAAATTTAATCCGAATTAACTTTAATCCGAATTAAATGGCTAATGGTTAATGGCCATTAACCTTTTTAATTGTTAATTTTTAATGGTTAATGGCATTAGCGTTCGGCCAACACTGCCTGGAGGTTCATTATTAAGTACATAATGTTAACATACATACTAACAGCAGAGATAAAAAGAAGATCAAAGAAACATGAGCCATGTACGGTTTGCAATCATATTTATGTGTTAGATAATAACTTAGTACTTAAGGTACTTACCTGTGATGCGGTAACGGTAAGCAATAAACAAACAGTAGTTATTATTAAAGCTATGTACGGTACAGATCGATTCACCAGAACTGGCATGAATTGAATGAGTTAACTGTTAAACGAATAACATTCATTGTATGAGTGTGTGACGTCCTGTAGATCCCGTCATGGTCTTGCTTTTATCGTGTGCCATCGACGTAATTACTTCTGTCACGTTCTAACATGCGGGTAAGAGCGAAAGTGACACTCGAAGTCGAAACGATAAACGACAAAAGCGTAACTAACAATCAAAAGCCTGCATTATTTAGGGTCGGTTGCACCAAAATGTTTGTCATCGCAAAATTTTATTGTATGGAAAGTTTCATAGTAAACGGAGTAAACCTCGCGCCGACGTAAACGTTGATCAATCTGTCTAGTGCGGATGGTGCAACTGTCCATTGGTTACCAGTCCGCCGGACGATAACGGCCTGTCAGTTGTTCGGAACTGCCAAATTTTCGTTCTAACTGACAGGCTGATATTGTCCGGCGGACTGATAATCATTGGGCACCTTTAGACTATGATGTGCGCTCGGTAAGTTTCCTAAATTACGAAATGTTCCATGTATGAGAAATTTTTAAGAACAATAATTTCCATTTCCTAAATTTCCATTATGTCCATTCAGGTGCGTAAGTGGCACGTGCGGTGTTACTAACAATGGACAATAAGTTGGCCGTAAGGGCCAGCTTGAAAACTAAAGACTGGCGACGTACATGCAGCGTCATCTTCTTTAGCTGTCCGATTTGGTGCAAGATTTTTTGTTAGAAAAAGTATTTAGCTGCTGTGTCATACACATTTTATTGTATCCTAAAGTCGTCTTTCCTGTAGACATTGTAAACTTAAGAAAATCAAAAGCAAATTTTTACGTTGCACCCATATAGACAAAATATATTTTTCCCCGGGTCGTAAACTTTAATTGTAATGTCTACAGAAGAGACCTTTTTCTAAATGTTTTTGACCCTGCTGCTGTACTGTATCCCGAGTCTATGCCAGTCTAGTCTAAAACATGCGGATTTAAAAATAAACGAGGACTCAATCCCAACGGTTACCTATAAGCGGAGAAAAACTAGCGCTCGCCCTGTATGGACGTGGTACGGACACGGACGAAGTATTTTCCCGTGGCCATGATCAGGCTTGCAGAGGTTATAATCGTCGCACCTCGCACATGAGCCCACATTGCGATAGGCTTCCTACAGTCGGAATACGAAATTAGAAGCCGTCAAAATTTGCACACGCGACCTTACAGGAGCCTTGTGAGGACGCTCGCTAATTACTGATTTCGGTCGACCTCCGGGTGAGCACAGGGTTGTCTAATAGTTCTAAGACAGAAATGTATCCTACAATTATAAAGCGGGGTTGGCACGTAAGTCAAATAAAAAACCGGCCAAGTGCGAGTCGGACTCGCACACGAAGGGTTCAGTACCATGACGCAAAAAAAGGGCAAAAAAATCACGTTTGTTGTATGGGAGCCCCACTTAAAAAAATATTTTATTGTTTTTAGTATTTGTTGTTATAGCGGCAACAGAAATACGTCATCTGTGAAAATTTCAACTGTCTAGCTATCACGGTTCATGAGATACAGCCTGGTGACAGACGGACAGTAAGAGACAAGCGGAGTCTTAGGAATAGGGTCCCGTTTTTGGGTACGGAACCCTAATAAAAATCTGGGGACCATTTTACACGCATCGACTTGCCCGACAGCGCAAAACTAAGCAAAGCTTGCATGTTAAGTAACATGGATATGAAAATATGTGAAAACGTGATACAACATCGCATGCTTAATGATAAGAATGTGTTAAGGCAAAGTTAGACAAACCACGAAGTGTTTTTGTATTTTTTTCACTTTCTCATTTCGGATAGTGCCTCGGAGAAACCTTCATAGTTACTGTGTCTCTACTACCTACATGATTAATGATTACTATGATTAGATTGATTAGGTACGTAATTACATAAAGTAATGTTGTTATGTTTTCTGGTATAAGTTTGACGTTTGGCCCTTACGAACACTACGAAGTGAGCCAGAAAATTGGTGCGCAAATGGCGTTAGTGCACATTTTGTTGGTGCGTAAGTTCGCTCGGCGTTAAATGAACGGGAGGCCTATCTTTACTTTTGAAAAGGAACATTGTGTAAATAAGTACCTATTTCCGTATATTAATTCCTTAAGCTCTGCTTTATGGCTTAACGCCTAACCCATTAACTCTATTCAAGGAACTACTTAAGATTCAAATCGACAGTTTTATCTTTCACTGAAAGGATATAGGTACCCACCTAGTCCTAGTTTAGGTACGTACTAAAATCCTTTGCAAATTTATCTTATACTGTACGAATGAAACTTGAGTCCTTGCAACACAGAGAATGAATAGGCACATTGGTAGGTCAGTTTTATAGTTCCTGTTTCATGTGAACGGAAATGAGATACAAATCTAAGGATCAATCTTTGCATATTATGTTATCATTATCGCAGTCCGCAAGTCAGGTAGGTACTAGGTATATTACCTACTTACTTATTCGGTGTCGGAAAACCTTTTAAACTCCATGAAACTGAAATTGAGGTCACGTATTATTGACTGACGACTTGTTCGTGTTATGTGGTACACATATTTATTGCCATTCAATTTATTTTCATTGCCACTTATTTCTGTTACCGTTTCTTTCACGTTAGAAACGGCAGAACACATTGCGACCAGTCGTTTACAGATAACGGTCGCGACCAAAAATTGCACATGCTAATACTCGGACAAATATTTGTTTACTTCTCTCGAAATTCGAATCGCACTGATGGGCCCAGGGTGTCAGATCGCATATTGTGCGCATAACGGCGCGTAAGTTGTATGTATTGAATTAAATTCAATAACATACGCACGCTTACTTTTCAATGAATTTATTGATATAAGTACCTAGGCAGCCGTCGACGCAACTGATTTAATAACATTACTCATTGGCGTGTTGTGTTGCATTGCAGTTGATTAAATACTTTTAGCAGCGTAGGTAAGACTAGTCACATGTAAGTAAGTAGTTTAAGTGTACCTAAGGTATTATTTGTGTCAAACGAAATAAGCGACCGATAACTACGGTCGCAAGATTACTGAGAACTATCGAATAAAGTGTTTAATCGATCGTTGTGTGCGTCAGAGATACTTTCGCCACCTTTCGTTGTCAGGGCCGAGCCCGTCTGTCACTGTCGCGCGGCTGCGCCCCAACTACTTACCAAATACATTCATCGATCATCAACGATCAAGGCCGATGAAGACCTGTTGCCACCGTCTCGACTTTTGATCGCGACGAAGTAACCTTAGCACCTTGGTGTTGTTGGTTGTTGTGTACAATTAAACACGAATGTCGCATCGCATTCGCGACACAATAGCGCGGCTGTGGGTCGGGGAGGTGCTATTGTCACGGTTTAACATGTGGCCACGGACGATCGGCGGAGTTTCGTCACGAGCAGCTCTCGTGGACTGGCTCCGCGGGCTCGAAGCTCGAACAGCTGTTTCGCAGGACTCGGCTCGCGCGCCTCAGCTGGCTCGCTCGCTCCGCCCGCTCCCGACCTCTCCGTAATATAAGTCCGTACACTAAAACTACTCACTTGCAAAGGATCCTCCAGAAACATCCGAAACTGCTGCCGTTTGGTACCTCGCCGGCATATGATACAGTCATGTCGTATTTAACTTAACAACACTATATTAATATTTATTTATACACAACACACACGTTTTGTTGGCGCGAGCTTGAAACGAAACACACGGAAAATTAAATACGTTTTAGAAAGTAATAAAAAAAGTGTGTTGACTTTAGTTACTAGGGAAGACGAAGGGAAGTTATTAGCTAGAGTGCGGCGCGCGGTTGTTTTGTCACATTCTGGTGATGTGTTGTATACTCGACCTTCCCCGAATTGTTGGAACGCATGAAGGGAGCGCGTGCGACACCACCACTCGCGGAGCAGTGACAACTGTGACTGATGTTGATACTTGATGTATACTGGTTGGTGTACTTGCTTGCGGCCGCTCATGCGTGTAACGAGCTCGCTGCGCGGCGCGGGCGCCGCCGCGCTCGCTCGCTCCTTCCACCTGCCCGTAATTCTCGCTAGATGGCGCTCCCCTAAAGCCTTAGCCGCCTTCGCTGTATGCATTCTATGCACCAACTGACTGCATTACGTATCAAATGTATGCACCAACCAACGGCCCCAACGGGTGACGCGCGGGTCGCCGGCACGGCATGGGAGTGATTACACTCATGGCGAGGTCAGCGAAACCTATTGTTCTACGCGTCATTATTTCTTCTAGGAGGAGCTTTTATGGCATCGGTATGAATCATGCTAGAAGAGCTGATCACTAGTCTGGTAGGTATATTATTTGTCGTTATTCAACTTTAGTGAAAATAACCCTTTTTAAGGCGTACTGTACTTCTTTCTACACTAGCAATCTGTGGGCTCATTTCACTTACGCGTAATATGATAACGCGTTCAGGGCAATTGGCAATGTTGCGGCTGCCGCGCCACTAGTGCGTCGAGCATGTTCGCAGAAGCGCGCACCAATTGCTTCTACGCCAGTACGCCACTGCGCCAGCGGTGCGCCGCGACGCTCAGCAGAGTGCGCGGTGCGCGCTAGCCGGAACAGCGTCCTAGTTTAGTTGGTCCTAGCCACAGAATATCTAATAGTGTTTCTAGCCATGATCGCAGATAGACCGGCTGGACTGCCCCTATACGAGTCACGGTGTAAGTGATGTAGGGGCTCCAGCAAGTGGCTAGTACTGATTGTATATAAATTGTATAAATACCTAAATTAGTGTAATTTTTAATTTCTTCAATTTTAATTTAATATAACGAATTTTAATTTCATTTTAATTGTAATGTTCAATTTTAATCTTAGCAAAGATAAAACTCCGTAATAGATGGATACAGTCTAAGGAAAAAACGAGCCTCGAACATCACGAAAATTTGATTCTCGATCAGATCGCGCAAACTACCTTTGACCTACTCTCGTATAGAGGGCGTTGACGGTTTCGTTTGTTATTTAACAATTTTAACGCATATCAGTGAAAGAACATGCTTCAAAATCATATAAAAATAATTAATGCAAATAAAAAAATCATTTATCCATATTTAAATACATTTTACTTGAATTTATCGTATATTTATAAATCCTCATTTTTAGTTTTAAAGTGTGTCGATAGATGGCAGTGAATTTACTGTGGTTACAAAATTTACTATGACCGTACCGCCAAAGAGGATATACTCGTATATCTATCTTTGGTACCGCTGTATCCTATATCCTATTATATCCTCTTTGATCTTAGGTTTATATAATTTGTACTGTGTGGACCATTGTTGTCTGTAAACAAATAAATGATTATGATCATGAAAACATAAATAACTCCATATTTTATATCATTAATCAATGTTTTATATTTTTAATGGATAAAACGCATCTTTCTCCATCATTGTATGTATGTAAACACATAATGAGAAATATTTTTTTAAAAGGGTGGTCCCAAATTTAATATAATAATGGATGGGCTTTTTGGAAATCGATGGGTCTCGCACTGGTTTTAATTGAAGTTAAAAGCTTGTGTTGTGTTGTTTTAAACGTGACTAGACTAGCCTATTTGAGCAGACGCTTAAGAAACGACCGCCTAAGGAATTAAAAACAGGGGAACCATAATTTTTAAATAATTTTCGGGACAGAAAAATCACAATTGCGGCCATCGCTGGCCCTGGCCCACTAACCGACACGACACCGTGGCCATCCCATCGCCATCCCGCTGCGCCATAAGCCATCCGACACCAATACCCTCTCTACACGCTGGGCCATCTTAGTGGGCCAGTATGATAGCCCATCGTGTAGAGGAGCCATTAAGTGTACGAAGATTCAAAACTACATAGCACCTTTAATTTATGTATTTACTAGCTGTTGCCCGCGACTTCGTACGCGTGGATTTGTATGTTGGTGGTTATTCTACATGACCATAATTAGAATATCATGCAGCAAAAAATATCAGTAGGGACGGTTAATCAATTGTAATAATTATTCAACGCATGAAATTGGTCTTTCACAAACTACGAAGTTTCAAGACCCTAACTGAAAAAAAAATGTTCACGATATAATCCCTCTCGACCCTCCTAGAAGATTAACAAGTCCACTATTTAAAATAAATATTCGCTCCCGAAACTATTAATACAAACTTTTTAAAAACGGTGTAAGTAATCAGTTTTCGTCTCTTTTAATATAATGCTCCTTTTACCAAGTTTCAAGTTCCTAGCTTAAAGGAAAATTTGTACTACATATAAACTTACATCCCCTTTTTAACCCCTTCAGGGGTTCAATTTTTAAGAACTTTGAAATAACTTTTTTGGAATCTTATACAATACCTTTCTAAGAAGTTTCAAAGTATTTGTAATGGATTCAAACTTTCAACCCTTTTTTAACCCATTTAGGGGATGAATTTTTGAAAACGCTGAAATCACTTTTCTTGTATTTTAATAATATGCCTTTAATACAAAGTTTCAAGTCCCGCACTCAAAAAAAATTATGATCTCCATACAAATTTTCAACCCCTTTTTCACCACCTTAGGATGAATTTTGAAAAACCCCTTCTTAGTGGATACTAGCGTAGCGTTATAAAAACTACCTATTGTGAAAAATTCAGGTCTCTAGGTCCAACGGTTTGGGCTGGGCGTTGATTTAAGTGTCAGTCAGTCAGGACTTTAACGTTTATATATATACTCGTAGATATCTTATTACAAAACTTAGTTAACTCACTGTTTCCTTGGTGCTGCACAGTGCGGGACTGCGGGAGCGGGACACTAAGGTATATTACCCAACCTACCTGGCTATTATACATTTTAAATTGTGTATTATAGTATTATATTTAATCAATCAATATCTTGCGTTATGGCTCCATCAAAGCATGGTGCGCTTGGTGTCTCCGCCAAGTCCGCCAATGACGCGGTTGGGTGCGAAATTACTTTTACAATTGATTTACAATGAAATTAAAAAAGCCTGATCAGTAATAGATGATATGATCACGCCACGCGCCATGTTGCGGAAGTTCATAGACAATCGTTTTTTTTCTAATAGACACTTGATCTCCATTTTATCAAACTCATAAGTCCTTTTTATATAATATAAATCTAAACCATAATTTGCCATAGTTATTTCAGTTATTTATTTGACCTGTCTGCCACTTTCTTATAGGTAGTATCCCTGTCTATCAAACCATGACTGAGTCATTTAGTGATGACATTTCCATTATTTACATACGTATAAAAAATTTAAAGTATGTCTTTAATTAACTTATTTACTCAGAAAAGTAAAAGAATAAAAATGGAAACACGCTAAGCAGGTAGTGTTTAACGCACCATGCTTTGCTAAAATTAAAACATGAATGGAGTCACCGTCAGTCTACGCTGCACTGCGAGAAAAGAAGTTTGTACTGCAACATGTGCTCGGTGAAGGATCTTATGCCAAAGTATGCCTTGTTTGGGATTTTAAGCTCTATTAGTATTTGTAGGACTTTCACATTTCGAAGACAGTGGGGTAACGATCACACTCACCATTTAGCGCGACATAGTACCCACTAACAATACTTATTGTTTGGTTAGGTTTACAGAGCAGTCTACATCGTTGACGAAACCCGGAGCGTCGATCTAGCCTGTAAAGTGATCGATACATCCACCGCACCACGCGTCTACCTGAACAAGTTCCTGCCTCGCGAGCTGGACATTCTCGCCCGCGTCAACCATCCCCACATCATACACGTCACCAACATCTACCAGCGCTACGCCAAGTACTTCGTATTCATGCGACTAGGCGAGAACGGTGATCTCCTAAATTACATATCAACGAAAGGCCCCCTATCTGAAGCCCAGTGCAGAGTTTGGATGCGGCAACTGATTTGCGCCCTAGAATACATGCATGCCCTCAATATCGCGCATAGAGACCTTAAGTGCGAAAACGTCCTCATCTCTGCAAATTTCAATGTGAAATTAACAGATTTTGGTTTCGCGCGCCGAACGCGTGACAGTGGGCCCAACGATGTTATGTCAGACACATATTGTGGGTCTCTCTTGTACGCGGCTCCAGAGATACTGAAGGGTATACCGTACGCACCTAAAATGTCCGACTTGTGGTCCATGGGAGTTATACTATACGCTATGCTTAATAAAGCCCTGCCGTTTAACGATACTTCTGTGCGGGTATTATATGACAAGCAGGTACGTGAATTTAATACACGACAAATTATTAGTTAAGTTCACAATCATATCATAATCAATATAGCCCGTGATGTATAATCGTACCTTGTCGCCTCTATGTATTCCATAACAAAATAATGTTATACACTAAGTTAAAGTAAGTTAAGTTTAAGTTTTCAGATTGCCATTCGCACTTTTAATGTTATTCACCTCAATTTCGATCAGTTAAATCTGTTGGGACAGCCCTTTAATAGTACGTTACGATACAAGTGCGAAAAGTAGGAAATTTGCACGCGTATCGTACAACGTTTTACAGTACATAATGTACATATTATGGTCCTTTAAATTTTTGACAGGCACGTAAGTGCTAATTACTTTACCGCTCTATAGTGCGGTAAAGTTGCACCATATGTACTGTAATAGTACATTACGAATATGACGATACAAGTGCGAAAAATAGGAAATTAGCAACGAGTGGCGTTTTAAATCGACCCGAGTTGGGAATTACCTATTCGCACATGTAACGTACCACGTATTTTACAGTACATACATATATTATGGCCCTTTAAAATTTCGACATCGTTACGTAATGTGTTAATTATCGCACTAGTGCGGTAATGTAGCACCATGTGTACTGCAAAATAAGTAGGCAATAGGCCACTGAAGTATCTAAATGTTGTCTACTAAACTTTAAGTACATAGGTATACACATACAGACGGGTGTCTCGTTCAGACTTTTCAGTGGGCCTACCGCGAACACCGTAGTTCGGAAATTTTAGACTGCTTCCTCTTTTACTTCAATGAAGGCGTAATTAGAGTGACAGAGATAGTTGCTCGAAATTTACGAACTTCGTTTTTGCGGTAGGCCAATGATGCGGACGTTAAGAGCACCGATTTGACCCCCATGTATGTTCAGCGAAAATTATGGTTTCGGAGAACTCGTCGATTTTTGTGTTACACACCGTGTATATGTAAGTACAGTGTATATTAGCTGAGCCTGATTATTACGTATTTTGTTCCAAGGTACAGCGCAAGTGGCGATTTCGCTCGAAGATAGTTAGTATGCTGTCGGAAGAGTGTTTGGGCCTAGTTACAGCAATGTTGGAGCCGAACGCGCAGGCACGGCCCACGGCGACCGCAGTGTTCCATGGGCCTTGGATCTCTATGGAGACGCGACTAGCCAGTAAGATCTTGGTCTCCGGTTGACGCCGTAATCTGCGTTCAGCGTCACTTTCTACAGAAATGTTGCTGTCCGCTGTATACACGGCGAACGGTATCAACCGGGGACTAAAGCGTAAGGGCAAGTTCACATTAGTCAAATTACTTAGGCCTGATTTCCTCCTACGCTGAAGTCGGTCGCTGACGTCGGTCGAGCGCACCGTCGGAAGAAAAATCTGCCGCGGACGTCAGCGCCGCTGTGCTGGGGCCTACATCGACCGACGTCAGCGACCGATGTCAGCGTAGGAGGAAATCAAGCCTTACGCTTGAAACTCGCAATCTGCTGCGTATCGACGGCCGGTCTGGTGGGTAGTGACCCTGCCTATGAAGCCGATGGTCCTGGGTTCGAATTTATTTGTGTGATGAGCACAGATATTTATTTTGTTGACTCAGGAACAATCTGGGTGTTTTCTGTATTTAAGTATTTATTTGTTATCTACGTACTACTTATATGTACAACATATAGAGATGGTCAAATCATATCTAGGTACTGTATTATGTATATGAATATAACCATTACTAGCATTGAGACATATGTAAAGAAAGAGTGGTAACTCCGTACATCAGTTTTCTTATCAAAACGCGCCTCATTTCGTAGTCGACATCTAGCGTCAAGTAGCGGAACTCTCAGTACTGCTACTCGACAATAAATGTAGCGGCAAATAATAAGTCTAATGCTCAACGATTTTCAGCTAATATAATAACCAGAGTAACCGCAGGAGTTGAAAATAGAGATCCGGTTTTTGTTTGCCGCTACATAAATTGTCGAGTAGTAGTACTGAGAGTTCTGCTACTTGACGCTAAATGTCGACTACGAAATAAGGGGCGAAAACTGGTGTCTGGAGTTCTTTCTTTACTTATATTTCTCTATGGTAACTAGTAAGTATTCATAAAGTAACTGCCCTTAGTTCATAATATATAAATAACAAATGTGCTCTGGTCACATCGCCTAGTAATCGACATAGGTACCAATATTACCAGAAACAGTATATTATTATAACAATAACAATTTGATTTTGCAGAGTATACTCCAATGGAGGAATCACTACTAAAACATGCAATGAAAGATTTAGAGAAGCCGCGAAATCTCGAGGAATGTGATTCTGAAACAGGTGGCGTAAATAGACCGCGGGCCAGGAGCATATATCGTCAGTCATCGCCTCCCGGCTGATACTTTGTCAGATGATACTTTAGATGCTATTTTAAATATTAAAAAAACCGTCAGCCGGTTCTATCGCGGTGGAAAGACCGTCAAATGAAAGCTGGTCACATGAAAATGTAAAAAATACGCGCCTTACCACTTTATGTCCGCAAACTATGCGTAATGCTTAATCCGTTTATTGAAACGCCAATGCTACATGCAAAGTTTCATGATTTTGTTATCACTATCATAAAAAGGTAAAGCGCTTATTTTTTACATGTTTTTCATGCGACCAGCTGACGTTATTTCCACCGCGATACAACTGGCTGACGATTTTTTTAATTCACAATAGCATCTAAACTATCATCTGACAAAGTAGCAAACGGGAGGCGATGACAGAAGTTTTTATTTTACGTGTTTCGGTGGCTGCATTCCTCAACCCACCAACGGAGCGGCAGCTGACGTCCACGAGAGTTCATCATACATAGCCGTTATTCACTATACGAGTTATCGCCCGGGAGGCGATGGTCATGGAAATCTGTTCCTGGCTCGCGGTCTATAAAAGTTTTGTGCAGTAAGGTATTTAGATAGATTTATACATAGGTTTAGCACAAAGCAAACTGCGTGTGATTTATTTGAAATGTCATGGGCATTTGAGAGAGCCCTGGGTCCAAAAGGGTTTGAGCACAGAAGAAACTTTTACTTGCTACATAAAATAGATGGAAGTCACGCGTGAATTTTGCCACGATTCCACTTTTTTTACCAATTCTAGGTAATTAGCTTAGTCAGTTTATAGCTATAGGTCATTTCAGGAGAGTTGAAAAATCTATCTTATCTTTTTAGTCCATGAACGGGTATCTATCTCGCTCTCGAGCGCAAAATACTGTAGCAGCGTAAGCCTACAGCAGAAAACTAATAGGCAATTAATTACTTATTTAAGAGGGATATAATTTTATTACAGGTAATACAATGAAAACACTAAAGAAGCTAGATCCAAAGCTGATGGCTCCTGTTAATGGTAGTGGACCTTTGGCTCATGGAAAATAACGTTTCTTTGCTGAACATAATATTCACCAGTCGCAGTCGCACGTAGCCAAACGTTTCATTTTGTCTGAGTGAGCGATAGGACGGTACAGTTAGCAACAAATATCACATCCTTATTTATATGGTAGAGTGCGTCGGAGTAAGTATGAAGGGTTTTTTATGAGCGGTAAGACAAAAAAATTACCGTTTGCCAAACCGTTACGCGACGACTTTTCATCTTACCCCTCATAAAAAACCCTTCGATCTTACCAAAACGCACCCTACCTAACAATGGCGTTCTGCAATTGATTTAGCCACTTCGGCTGTCACTGTCTATTTGATGCTGATGGTACCTAAGTTTAGTTTAGATCATGTGTCAAGTCCAACTTAACCTATAGTCAATTTTTGTCACAATTACTTATTGAAATTATATTCAACTGTTACCACTCAGCAATTGTTTATTTCATGTGTACCTACCAAGCTGTGTCGGACCAAGCTAACTCTGCACAGGCTTTGCAATGACAAAGTGTCATTACAAATAAACGTAATGTAATAAACGTAATGTAATAAACGTAATGTAATGGAAACATAAGTTATTTTGGAAAGAAAGTTTTTGGTACATACTCATGTCGTTATTCGAATTTTGGTAAGCGAGTAAAATTATATTGTCAGCATAAAATAGCTAGATAGACCTATATAAAGCCAGGCCACAACTTGGTTAGAGAAATTACGGGACGGTGTCGACTGCTTCAAATACGAAGTGACCTGTTCTGCATGTAGAATGACATGTAGTAAAACGACCACACCGGCTCAATGTACGTACGACAGAATGGCTTAGTATCAGAACGACTAGGTATACTTAGTTCACAAAACAGCCGCCTCGTTGAAAGTGCACATCTATAGTAGTAAAACGAACTAGATTGCGGAAGAACTTAATCTCAGAAATTCAGAATGGCTCAGTAGTAAAACTACTTGTTATTGAAATGCAATGAGACATGAAACAATATTATCAGCATCATATCATCATCATCCTTCTCCCGTTTTGGCAGCAGTTGTATCCTAAAGGGTCTGATCTGATTTAGCACCTAATCCCATGATTAAACTTCGGCACTAGTTTTAACTTTTACCACGACCTTTCTACTTCAAGAGCACGTTACGATTCTATAGTTTTATTATTTTCTGTAGAGATTTCAGCCCAGAATTAAACAAAAAAATATTGTAAGTAAAAATATTTGATTTGCAAGATTGTGCAGCAGAAAATGCATTTAATCAGATCTCACTATCCACGACTTACTTAGTTACGCTTACAGCGATTTTGAGAACCTGGAAGATCAGAGGCCCTAACGCCGAACATGTAACGAAATTTCGTATTTCTCGGTAGGCCTTCAGAGGGGTTGTAGTTCTAGAAGTTCCAGAGCAGTTAAAAAATAAGGTTTTCTTATTCTACTGACCGGTTAAACTGCGATTTGATTGCGATGCCCTCTAAAAGCAAAGAATAAAGAGAACAGAGCTAGAGCCTGGAACCTCTTTAGTTTAGTGTGTCTGAGACGATATTATACTACTCTTTGCTGAGACGTCTGAGATTATCTTCTCTCCATGAAGGAAGAATATATTAAATACTATGTCTATGCTTCTAGTTAAGTAGATTTAATCTGTGATCTTAGAGACAACAATGACAATAACCATGCAATAACGCTAACCTTACAATGAGAATCATGACAATAGACCAAGTACCTAACACAAACATCATAATTTCCGTTAATGGCTAGAATAAAACTAAATGATTCATATCTACAGAAAATCGATAAAAAATGAAAACTAATACAAACTCTAGTGTGCTATAACAATACCTTCAAGTAGCCTTTATACATCATGTATCGAACACGTTCATTACTCGTAGACATATATAAATGGATATCACGACGCCGTCGGACATAAAACTTCTAGAAGATAAAGGGTTTCAACTGGAGAAAGTGATAGGAGACGGAT
Organism: Cydia strobilella; assembly: GCF_947568885.1. Classification (NCBI taxonomy): domain Eukaryota; kingdom Metazoa; phylum Arthropoda; class Insecta; order Lepidoptera; family Tortricidae; genus Cydia; species Cydia strobilella. The sequence goes on along the minus strand of NC_086068.1, from coordinate 7,987,099 downwards.
GCTACTCTAAAGTACGGCCTTCAGGCACTGGCGCGAATCTGGAGTGCTTGCGCTGTTTACATTGACGACATTTGATCTAAGTAATATAACAATACCGATATAGATGTCGTGTTGGTGTAGACTACTGTAGACGTAGGTATGCCCTTCCTTTATGAGACTAATGAGCCTCCCTGAGAGATGAATATCTGCTTTGCATGAGGGGTTTAGAAGCCTTCCAATAAAGCTACCAACGCCATTAAAGCGAGCATTCTAGATTCGTACCAGAACTATTATAACAAGTACACATTGTTCTGGACGTTCCTTTGATTTTCATACAGTTCAACGTAAAAATCATATATTGTGATATAACGAATCATGAAGTGTAAAAACTCCCGTAGGTTTTCAAGGCAGTTCACATTCGACGAGGCAGCAAAACTCCAGTAGTCATGGCCTGTAAAGTTATCGACACTTCAGCGGCGGCTCGAGATTACAAGACCAAATTTCTCCCGCGCGAGCTGGACATCCTCATCCGCATCAGCCACCCCCACATCATACCAGTCAATGGCATCTTCCAGCGGCAAACAAAGTTCTTCATATTCATGCGACTAGGCGACAACGGTGATCTATACGACTTCGTGTCAAAAAACGGTCGCGTGCCAGAGAAACAGAGCAGATTTTGGACGAGACAGATCATATCCGCTATTAACTACATCCATACTCTGAACATCGCGCACAGAGACTTGAAGTGTGAGAATATCCTGATTACTGCGAATTACAACGTGAAGTTAACAGACTTTGGTTTCGCGCGCACCGTGGTTAGGAGAGGCACTGATATCCTGTCGGAGACTTACTGTGGCACGCTCTCGTACGCGGCGCCAGAAATACTTAAAGGCATCCCATACTTTCCTAAAATGGCTGACATGTGGTCTGTTGGTATTATTCTGTACACCATGCTGAATCAGGCCCTGCCTTTTAAGGAGAACACCGTCCAAGAGCTGTATGAGAAACAGGTATACAATCCCATTTATTGAATTGATCTCTAGTCATATAGGTTAGGTTAGACATAGGGGTGATCTTAGAGCTGCATTTACATCAGTGAATTCGTAAGTAGCAAAGCAAGGGATGTTACTTATTATTTTCCACTCCAAAGTTATAACTGCGTCCAACCATATTTCCAGTTTACAAATACATATAGGTACATTAGGTACTACAACTCTGAATACTCAGATCTCTTGTGTACCTAAGTAGCCGTAGCGTGAGCACGTCGACAAATGTATCCTCAGATCCATGAGTTGTGCATTGTGCATTGACTTTTAACTATTGTAATTGTTAAAGGTTAAAAAGAAGTGGCGGTTTCGCTCTTGCGTGGTGAACGATTTGTCTCCAGAATGCAAGAACCAGGTGACGCAGTTGATGGAGCCCGACGCCAAAGCGCGGCCCACCGCTGCCAACGTATTCAACGGGGCGTGGATCTCCATGGACCACCGTGTCGCCAGTAAGATCTCGGGTTGACGCCGTACTGTCGATGACACATCAGTTAATTTGACCATTCGCAAACCTTATTGCAACGAGATAAAGCCTAATTACGTTCTGTGGATATTTTAATGCTTACTAATAGGTACGCAGCGTTCGGCATCAAAATAAGTAATTTTTGGTGGGTATTGTCAGTTTTCTTTCACTTTTCGGGTTTTTACTGTTTGGTATGTGGTTTGGTAGCAGTCCTGTTCTATGTAGGTACACTGGCTAGGCCCTTATGCCAAATTTTATTTGCCCGTCTTTCTTTCGTTAACTTCCGTTCCGCTTATCTTACAGAATTAACTCACCTGGAAGAAACTTTGCTTAAAAAAGCTGCCGCTTTCGAGAAGCGACTGAGGCTGGAAGACGATAATATATCACGGACAGTTGACTCGATAAGCCTTGCCTCGGCTGGTACAAATCCGAGGGCCAAGGCAGGTAAGAGTTATGTTACATCACACATTTTAGCTATTAAGCGCTTCACACACCTTACTTAATCCAGTAACTGACGACAAGGATACAGCTATACTTAGATGTACTACGTATAGCTGCGTCCCTGTCGTCATCAGGTACTGAATTGAATAATACGTAGTTATTGAGAATGTCATTTGTTTATCCCCAACGGTGGCACTGTTACTGTTATATCAGAGGTTCTGTGAGGTGATGGACGCTAGGCCCTCGAGTGTAACGTAATGTTTGTTATCCGTGTGTGAAATGTAATGTAATACTTAGTGTAATGATTCTATGTTGTTATGTGTTAGTTTCATGACGTATTGGTTTACTGTAAAGTCGTGTAAACGTATTTATAAAATAAATAAATAAAAAAAATCAGCCCGCTTCACACATTGCGGCTTCGCGCCGCGATTCCTGCACGAGTGTGGAGTTGGCTTTAGATTTTAAATTCATAATTACCTCTGAGGCTCTGACACTACATCAAACCCTTAACTCTAAAAGTTACATCCTGGTCTCCATTTTCTGACCTCCACCAATGAACAGCTGCTAGACGCTTGGATCCAGTAATAAGGATAGTCGTTTCGTTGCTCTTGAAAATCTTGAAATCGTTGAATTTTCCGGGGCTAGCTCTAATTATTTTGTAGCTACAAATATGTTTACAGTACATATGGTGCTACTTTCTCGCACTAGTGCGTAAAAGAGCACTTTTCGTGCATATGTCCAAAATTTAAAGGGCCATATGTACTGTAAAACGTTGTACGATACACGTGCGAATAGGTAATTCGCAACTCGTGTCGATTTAAAACACTCCCTGCGGTCGTGTTTTAATTTATCGCCACTCGTTTCGAATTTCCTCTTTTCCGCACTTGTATCGTAAATAACTATTTCACATCACCTATTCGAAAAAGGGCTTATTCTTGCCCTGCTAGGAGGGATCAAAGTGGCACTTTTCTGTTCTAGGACACGATTTTTTTTATTTTTTGCATACAATTTTTTAGGTAATTAATATTTTGGAACATAATAATTTCCTTATAGCTGATGTGAAAACCAGTATGTGTCACATGGTAGCAAAATTATTTCCATCTTGGGGCGTTATCACTTGAATCCCTCACTACGATCAAGATTATATTTTAGAAACCCTCGCTACGCTCAGGATTCAATTATAGAAGTAATGTACGATCCCATGGCGCCCTCACAAACGGCAGAGGATACGACACGCCGGAGTGGGTTTAGTGGGTAGGACAGGAGCGGCGAGTCCCACACACCCCCCCATCAATGGCCTTCTCGCGGCCGGGGGGACGGTGCGTAACAGAATTCGCCCACTCCGATAACAAAAAAAAGGATTCAATTATAGAATCCTTCGCTTCGTTCAGGATTCAATATACGCCCTCTCCGTAAATATGTCATTTAGCTCCCTTGTGACACAATCTACTATTTTTCAACAGGATTAAATACATTGAAAAGCACCACTACGATATCATCAATGAAAGAATTATCAATACCGCATTTCAGCGATTATCGATAGGTAAACATTAAAAGGCTTCATACCCGGCGAAGATACTATAATATTCTAATGTTAAGACGCCTGGATATAAAATATTATAGTACACTTTTAAGTGACGTCACACGCTAAGTGACGTCATGTGTCGTAGGTCATAGGCCAAAGGAAACAAAAAACTACGCGAATGAATGTTAAGATAGTGTAATATGAAAGTATGTGTATATGGCGTTATTCATAAACGCTTATCAAATCTAAGCCCCCTTTGACGCGGGCCGAAAAACCGACAAAACACGGGGAACAAGGCGCGAAGGCGTGAACAACCTGCGAAATCGACGCCACACTCGCCTCGCGTCGCGCCGTGATTAGCGCACGAGTGTGGAGGACCCTTAAGGGCGTCCGCTAGCTGGCGCGGGTGCCAGTGTAGGTAAAATCCGTCGCACGCGTCCGCGCCAGTTAGCTTAGCGTTGCTTTATATTATTTTTCGCTAACCCGCTCCGTGCAACCGCGCCAGCTAGCGGACGCCCTAACAAGCCCTTGATAATCGTTGGTCCTTATTCGTCATTTTGACATTTAAGTTTCTTAGAAAGGGACAAAATTAAACAGAGGTTTGCTTAGTTTTGTTTTATGAATAAGGGGGTTTGTATGTTAGCTTAGCCGTGTGTACTTCGTAGGATCATGCGATATATTTCGCATCCTAAGATGACATCATTGCATCCCTAGCCAGTAGCCATCTTAACATAAAATTTCCACATCGCTCGATATATTATGATAGTTGTAATATATAAAAATATATAGTATCATAGCCGTTTTTGATAGTTCACACAAACTGTACAGTATATTTATGTTAAGGTCAATACGGGTAAGTGCGGCATAGGGACAAGAGTGGCTGGCCTTTGGTATTTGGTATTGGGGTTTGTTTAGACATTGATTTTTTATTGCGAGTTCATACGTTAGCTACTCGTACTTGCGTTTAGTGATAATTAAAATTAATGTACGTGTCGCAGGCAAATAGTAAGAAAACGTTTTCACGTTTGTAAATTGTTATTGCGCTCTATATGGTCACCGTAAACGTGATCGTTGTCTGAGGGTGACCATTGTTTACTGTTTTTTAAATTTACTAGCTTTTGCCCGCGACTTCGTCTGCGTGGAGTTAGTGATTTGGGTAGCTTATTTTTTATCCAATCTGCTTTTTATCGATTCCCTATACAAACTTCCACCACCCCTTTTCACCCCCTTAAAGGATGACTTCTGGGATAAAAACTACCCTATGTCCTTCCCCGGGACTCAAACTATCTTTATACTAAATTTCAACTAAATCGGTTCAGCGGTTTAAGCGTGAAGAGGTAACAGACAGACAAGACACACTTTCGCATTTATAATATTAGTATGGATATTAAGAGGCAACAGGAGTGGTCATTTTTCCATACAAACGTACTCGACTGTTTCCTCCGTGGTTTTAAAAGCTAGAGCAATGATTTTTTTAAACACAGATTATTATAACTAATATCTGTGTCGGACTGTTTTGCTTTTTTTATATATTTTTTAAGGCGCTAGGGCACTTCAAATATTCGCAAAAACGGCCTAATTTACTAGGCCGCAAAGCATGCTATTCAAAACTGACATCAATTAGCCTAAAAATTAAAACAGTCCGACACAGATCATTTCATAACCATTACCAACGTTTTCACGTTTGTAAATTGACGAAGCAGTTTGTAAACGGCGGATTCTTACAAAATACCTGCGATATATGCTGCTGCACTCGCAATAAACACTAATGTGACGCCCAGACACACTTACCCGCATTAACATTAATATAAAATATTATAGTATCTTCGCTGTGTATGACGACCTAATCAAATAAAGAACAGTTTATTTTGAATATGCTTGGTTTTTAATTTTTGGAAACCTCCGGCACCAAGATTTCTACATGAAGCACATTGGCATCATCGAGTCCGCCAGGAAATACAATCCCGCGAAGAGAAGACGACACGGACCTATTAAGAAAAATAAGAATATTTCTTGGCGAATGAGCATGTAAAGGAAAAACAAAATGTTTAATATTGGGTCTAATACCTTCGTTTTGTGCTTAAACAGGAATAAAGCTAATGTAATTGAAAAGAAAATTGTGTACTTCAATTATTTTTATTTTGGATAAATTAATTTATTGTTTTTTAACAAATATGTTCGCTTATAAGTAAACTCAAATCGGAATCAACTACAGTTTTATAGTAAAACAATTTATACATCTGTAAGTGCTAATACACAAACGTACACGCTGGTTGCACGCGAACCCACCGAAACTTATTTCAAAGCAAAGATAGGATTTGTTTATATAAATTCATTTAAGTAATCTAATAAAAACGTTGGCTCAACATAGACAATGCACAAGACAACATATTGGGGACAAGTATACTGTCTACTTTACTGATGTGCCGTCGGAAAGTGTTGGATTTAGAATCAGAATAATCAAACGCAAATCGTAAATAATTAATTAAATCGAGTTATCATTGAAATGTAGCAACACTAAGTTACATTATTTTTACTGTGGCAATTCATGTATACCCTCTCTTTGAACATGAACGGACCTGTACTCGCTTCCCAGTGTTTATAAAAGATAAATCAATATAATTATCTAATCCGCATATAATCTTTTATTCCACGGCCCTTAAGAGTCCCCGGCAAGCTCGGCCGAATTGCACCTTTTCATACAAACGTAGTTTCGCTCTCATTTTAAAACTACGTGTTAGATTGTAATGAAATATTGCACATACAATGAGATGAGGTATATCTAGGTCTGTAATTAGTTTTAATAGCTCCAGTTTATAATGAAATGAGCAAAAACATGTTTTGTATAAAAAAAACTTAAATTCGCTGTATTTTTTAACTATGGTATCTGAAGCTACATAAACTAATTACAGACATAGATAAAATGAGAGAGGAACTACGTTTGTATAGAGAACCGAGCTTGCCGGGGACCCTTAAATCACAATCGGTTACGTGTCTAAAATTTTAAAAGTAGTATGATCGTTGGTCGCTTTTGTATGGGTTTTTTTTCTAATAGTAATAAAAAGTTGACCCACAGTAAGGTTCAAAGTTCAGAAAAAAAAGTTTTGTATGTCTTTTGTGTCTACCCGCGCAACGACTTTGAAAGTTCGAAAATTTCAGAATTTATTTTCACTAATATCTGAGAACATTTTTTCAAGAATTATTCAACAAAAAAGGTGTACTATTCTATAAAATGCAACGTACATGTTATAAAACGCATATTTATTGGCACACAGTATTACTATTTTAAATTGCTATTTAAATTGTTATAAATTTAGATGTTAAAAGATATAGGAATAATATTGTCTTCGGTTACCGCGATAGTTACTCATGAAATAAAACAATGAAAACGGATTATATCGCGTATATTGAATTTATAATACATCCCGACGTTTCGAACCCTTTACAGCGTTCGTGGTCAACGGGTGACTGAGGAAAAATTACAAAGTGCAAAAATACCTACATACTAAAATAATGAACAATCATAGACTACAAACTTTAAGGCTGGTTGTACATGCAAAATCGGTTCATAAGGCTAGTTATACACTACAATTATTTTCAAGTTAAGATATATATATATACGCGATAAAAACTACGCCGGCTCCAACCCTGCACCACGGACCCGAGAAGATTTAATTCCCTCCTAAATTGTAGGAGGGTATCCCAATATGCAATATGTTTGTTGCCGGTCCCATATTGGGATACCGTCCGTCCGTCCGTTCCGTTTTCATAGTTTTATTTCAAGATATAGGAATACTTTTTTAAACTGATCTTGACACCTATTTCGAAACTGCGTTTTTGCCAATTTCAAAAAATTTAAACGCAATGCGCGGGTAGAAGACGTCGCCAAAAAAATATATTCTGGTGTTTGTTTTTGTCAGGATCACCAATCCCGCACTATTAGTAATCGTTAATAAATATTTTTATCTTTCGACCCACCCTATGGTCGTTGTAAATATTAAAATCAGTTTCAAGTAAAAGTGTCATATCATAGTTAAAAAATTGATAACAGTTAACAATATATCCGTTAACCGTTTTATATTTAATATAAATTATAATTGTAAATTTGATGATGTGAAGTGTAAAATTATTATTTTATAAATAAATAAATTGAATTGAATTGAATGGACAAGTTAAAACAAGAACGGAACGTTAAATATTATTTCTCAAGGAAACAAGTTCAGAATAATGTAATAAAATTAATTCATGTTCCCACAGGTGATCAACTGGCCGATGTATTGACGAAGCCGTTGCCTGCAGTAACTTTTTAAAAGATTAGAAGCAGGATGGAATTAAATCGATGTACCAACACTAAGTTACATTATTTTTACTGTGGCAATTCATATATACCCTCTCTTTGAACATGAACGGACCTGTACTTGCTTCCCAGTGTTTATAAAGGATAAAAAAATATAATTATCCTGCATTGAATCTTTTATTCCACGGCCCTTAAATTACAACAGAAAGTTACCAAAATTTCGGAAACTTCTCATATTTTTGTGTGGGAATGGAAATTTTCCATTTCCAATAAGTTTCCATTGTTTCCTGTGAAATTTTCGAGAACTGTTCCAACATTCGTGTTGGAAACATTCCGCAACCTGCACATCCGTAGTCTACCTACTTATCTTTTATCACCGCCACGCGACTTTGGCGTTTACAGACGCCAAATCTTATCCCTTTTGTCGTGTAATCAAGACTTTAGAAGTACAAGGTGTTAGTCCGCGACGCTGGCAGTGGCCGGGTTAACCTATTCCTCAAACTAAACACAAACACATTCACTGCGGCATGACGCACATGTGTATCATGGATTAACGTAAGTGCATACTACGCACTGAATGTGTTATACGCTGCAAACACCTAACTAATACATATTGATAAAAACGAAACATATAAGAGATGCAATGTTGTTGTCTCGCTCAAACCCTACATGTGAGAAGAGGAAGCCCGCCGACGACCCGGACAGCACCGTAAACCCAACCATCTAAAGTACTATTGTACCTAAATTATATTATAATAACATTAACCGAATGCTTAGCATTACAAAAAAATTACTTGTGAATTTCATGTTAAGGTCAGGTGGGGTTTGAAAAACAAAGGGAAAGAGATACTCTTATAATATATAAAGAAACACAGCCGCTAAAATCCTTGCCACAGCGATAAGATGCTTTGCCTTGAATTATTGTGTAGCCAAAATAAACGAGTCTAGTCGAAACTTGTTATGATGGACATCTCGCTCTCACTCGCTGACAGCGTTCTCACTTTATTTTTATTGTCCAACATGCACATTGATTTTGGCCCCACAATAATGCGGCTAAAGAAAGTGGAATTAGGTTGATTCAACTATTTATTCATATAATAATATAGTGGCGTATTTTTTCTATCTAGATGAGGGTTCATTAATTAATAGAAAAGAAAATCAAAATAAGATAATAAGTACGTCACGGCACCTGTAATTATTAGGATATTGAAAAATAAAATAAATAATTTCCCATAAAATTTTGAATTAATAGTTTAGAATAATTAAAAATACTTTTTGCTTATCCGCGAAAACATAACGTGCTAGTCAGTCAGTGCTAATCCGTTATACTTACTTGCATATTTTTACATATAATCTTTATCGTTATCTTTTCGCGAATTAGCAAAGTAACATATTATATTATATTGTATTAATTAATTTAGATTTCTGCAAAGTATCGCCTCTTAAATATTTGATATTATCGACTTCGCTTAATAGTCTTCGATTATCTAGTGTTTTAAAAGGATCTAACGTAACGTAATGTGTACAAAACGCTTTTCATTTGGGTCATACAGGGAGCTAAATAGCACTTGAGACATACTAAAATAACTTTCTTTCCTGCTCCCGATGGGAGTATTCTTGAAATTATTATACAATTTGTCGGCACAAACAATAAATTAATACTAAAACACGTAAAGCAGTGCAAAATATTGACCCGCAATGGCGATATATTTCGTGACTTTCGGATTATCAAATGATTCGTTTGGTTAGTTCCCGCTTCATGTATTTGGAGTGTAATTTTAAGATTTTGCACCACTTTATGCATCCTAGTGTTCATTTGGATTTTGGATAGTACGGACCGAGATGTTATAAATTTTCAGACTCGGTGGAAGAGTACCTTATGATGGTTCTCACCTTTGGGACACTGCGGCAGTTACATAGATGAGCAAACAGCATCATGTTTGATCTATCCTTAGAGTGCACTAGAGTCGACTTTCATTCCCCATCTGACCTTACACCGCTTAAAGGAACTCACTAACTAAATATCTGTTCCGTCGCTCTTTCGAGGTTCCAATCGTAGGTGGAAAGCGCTACCCTAGCCTGGTCCTCGTTTATACCCATATCTAGGAGGACTTGTATTTTCTGGTTGCAGTCGTGAATGGCGGTCGGCCCGCCGGCGTAGATGTTGGTCCAATGTCTCGCGGTGACTTTGAAGAGGTGTTGGTTTTCTAGGTATTGTTTTGCGACGACCGCGTCCTGCGGGTCGTTGGGCTCTGCGGCGGACAACAGTACTTGTATGGATAGGAGGACGGTGCGGAGTGTGAGCGCGGCGGCCCACTGGTCTTTCAGGATGTCTAAGCAAATCGCGCCGGTGACGGACGATACGTTAGGATGCCAGATTTTTGTGATGAAACGGATCTGAAATTGAGAGGATTACAATGTTAATACGATTGAGAAGGTTTAATGTTAGGTTTGAGTTAACCCTATAACCATTTGACATACCTTGTCATTTGATTTCGAACCGTAATTCTTATATGTAGTAGAGATGCGTTTTTGTTTTAAGTATGATGGCAAGTATGTTGCCGCTACGGACTAATAGACAGCGAACAGATTTCCATGACCAATCGCCTCCCGGGCGATTACTCATATAGTGGTTAACGGCTATGTATGATGAACCCTCGTAGACGTCAGCTGCCGCTCCGTTGGTGGGTTGAGGAATGGCAGCCACCAAAGCACGTAAAAAAAATTTGATACCTACTTTGTCAGATGATAGTTTATAGGTAGATGCTATTTTGAATATTGTGAATTTAGAAAATCGTCAGCCGGTTTGCACTTAACATATGAAATTGCGCGCGACAACGCAAGTTAAATCTCCGTCTAGCTATTTTTCACCATAGGCAGTAAATGATTGTGAATAGGTACCTTGGGCGGATTGAACGGGTAAGTCTCAGGCACTTTGATTTCTAGATGGAAGGTGCCGCCCTCGTATGGCGTGTCGAGCGGCCCGGCGATGGTGCCGTGGAGCTCCGTCCAGCTGTTGTTCACCAGGTCCAGTGTGATCGCGCCTCCGGCCACCTGGAAATGCAGAAGAGTTGTGTAAGAGCTGTACTTTGTTTTCATTAGTGGCATAAGATTCAATGTTTAGAGCTGCCGGCTGCTTCGAGTATACGTAACAGAATTTTCCCCGTCTACAGGCCGGTACAGGCGGACTGCAACCCGACTGCAATTTGTATGGGAACTGCACCCCGACTGCACGCCAACTGCAACGTCGGCGGCAGTTCCCATACAAGTTGCAGTCGGGTGCTGTTACGTATACTGTAATAAGATTTCTTCGTGTATAGCAATAGGTATGTAGTTGCGGGCATTCTGCGGTAGAGATCCCTGTGAGCGTCTTGGGGAGGGGGAGGTATAGTATAAAAAAGTGCATCTTCTCGCGTATGGCATTTGGCACGTTCGTTCTTTTCACGCGCCGTGTCAGAAAGTGATGTATGCTTTATCACGCCAACTCCGTATGAGAATACTACGAGTATAACCAGAGGGCCACGCACGCACAGACCATTTGTTTCGGCGTCAGCGACAAGCGTGTACGCATAGAGCGTGCATTTCGTGGTCGAGACTATAGTTGTGCCATTCTCGAAAACGTTGTTTTGTACGGAGAACGTTCTCGCTCGAGAATATTCTACATAGTAAACGGAGAACTCCGAAATGGCACAACTCTAGTCGAGACGTAAGCCTGCTTGCGGGAGCTCACAAATAATACAAAAGGTAATCACGGTCTATATCCCGGTCAATATAAGTCTAGTGAAACTAACCGTGACTCATTTAAAACTCTAACTGCTTGCAGACGTTTTAAAGCGTAACCTTGTGGTACGCCTGAAAACTACCTGTACTACATTGAATACTAGAATAAATTTGCAATAACCACATTATGCACATCCCTCATAAAAACTTTCACTTTTTTGGCACACTGCCACCTAGTGAGAGTAAACAAAGAGACAGCCAAAACAGAATACATGCGGCTAAAAATATTAATTTGTAACATCATTATGTTGATTAAGTGACTTTTCTTTTTAACCAACTTCAGAAAAGATGCCCATAATTTTCATTCAAATGCTATACCTAATGCAAATAATGCTAACGTAACCAACAATAGCAATGATTTATTACAATTGAACCCATAATGTGCCATGCCATTGCGACACAACCAGCCCTCATAAGGGATTTATTACTAAACAGTGCCTGGGAGCCCGCAAGGAAAGCGTTCTTTGACGTACGCATAGTAAATGCTGACGCTTTTTCTTACAGCAACCTCACCTGGCCAAAAACTGCACAGAGACAGCCGAGAGAAACATCTAAAATCGGACAGAGCAACAAAGGACCTAAGAGCCTCCTTTACACCACTAGTCTTTTCATGCGATACAATAGTTTCTTAAAAAACCAGCATCAAAATTAAATGATAAATAGGGAAAGGTATATTCATAAATGATTGTCTAGCTGAAAGTTAAAAATCCAAATTTCTGTAATAAGAGCTGTCTCCATAAGAGTCAGAGGCACGAGACAACATATCAGTGTTTGAATGCGAAGACGGAGCAGAAATTCTGTCTAACAATTATACTGAAGATCCCTCAATATGTATTATATTTTTTATAAGTTTTACTGTCTCCTGGTAAATTAATTCTTGCATTAAACTCTAATCAAATAATTTATTACAGTAAACATTGTTGTTTATGATATTATCATAGATGAGAATATGATATTATCATAGATGAGAATATAATGACTTTTTTCTGTTAATGTTTTAGTTCCATGATGATTTAATTTAAAGTTTATTTCTTGACTTAAGGCCATTTTACTAAAGTACACATTTGTGTACTTTATAATATAATGTATATTTATACTTAAGGCCATTTTTAAGGTACTCAACAACAGCTGTTTGTCTTAACGATTTTCTAACTAATTTAGATTTAACAAGCTCATAAATGTAATTTTTTACATTATGTTTCACCGCAAAATAATTCTCAAGGTATTTATGAGATTATAAAGATGTTAAGATAATACTTTAGTTGGAGGATCTAAAAATTCGTAAATTGTTTTCCAAGCTAATTTAGCAAAAGCCACACAAAAATACTAAATAGGTTAGGCAATAAATAGAGATACATTCGCAGCACATTACGAAGCACTTTGACCTCCAATAGCTCAGTATTCTCGCTAAAATACGACACAACAAAACTGCAAGTAATCGCTTCCATGAGGTTATTGCTAACAATAAAATTAATGACGTTATCAAATTAAATCTCTCACCTCTTCGCTTTTCATGATTTCTTTGAATTCCCTTTTAATTCGTTTGGCTGATATATTGGCCATTATTGAAACCACTAATAAAAATCTCTTAATGAACTAAAATTTAGTAGGGTTTTTAAAAGACAACAAAATAAGGATGGCTATTTAGCTTAGGGTTGCCACCATACTAATAGTCTGAATCAAAATAAATAAAGACGATAATATGTTGCAATATTATTTCAAGCTCCTAATGTATTTGTGGAGTAAATATGATTTCAGATAAATAAATATATATATAAAAATTGTATGCTTTTTTTCTTTCCATACGTTTTTAGCCTTGGTTAAATTTATACAATTATAGGATCAACTTTGTACAAAATATTACAAAAATATTTAGTAAGTCCTAGAATACAATTAATAATCATTAGATTTCATTTCATAATTTAATAATTATTTTCTAGTGCATAACCACGGAGTAAGCATAGAATGAGCAAAGTTATTTCCGGGAATAGACAACAATAATGATGCTGTTTTTGTACGGGCTTGCGCTCTTGCTTTCTTTTTTTCTTTTCGTCTTAAGTCATCCATAGACAAAAGCTAAAGCTCTCATCAGTCTTCACCTTCAGAAACGCACGTAAGGCTTTATGCTATGGTCGATTGAAATTGGATGGTGTTGTATATATTTCATTTCCGTGAATCTTTATTTTGAAGATTTATTAATAAAAGTCTAAGTAAAATGGTGTTTTTTGGTCGGTAATAGCTTCCGGAAATATTTTAGTGCTAAAATAACTAAGTTATGGCTAGTGATTCGGACTGTGTAAGGACAGAGTTATGTTAATGTACTCATGTCACCGGGTTCCACCTATGTACCTGGCCCTGGAAGGTGCGTTACTTGACTTTTTATTTACCTCACTTGTAAGTTATGTGTATGGTGACCACAAGCCACCAGAGATAGTTGTTACTTTGTTTTAATTTATAATGCATCCTTTGTTTGATTTAGTACTTGGTGTAACATAAATAAATGAAGCGAACCCTTGTTCCGCTCGCTCGGCTCGCTATTGCTTATCTGGTGGTGAATACATTGCATTTTTATGGGATTAAGTATAACTTTAACTAAATGAGAATATTTCTTATGGGATGCCATCGTTGTAATGTTATTCTAAACATTGTTGTTATTGTGATCGACTTTCGTAACTTCGCTTTTATTTATAAAACGGTCACGGTTTTTTTACTACTGGAAAATGCTTTTAGAATGTTATAAATAAAATTATTACAGCATAGCACAGCACTGAGAATTTCATTAAATATACTTGTTGTTTGCAATTTTATTTATCAGTTGGTTTATTCACTGTTATTTGTTGTTAGTCATAATATTAGCATTTCTATGCTGTCCCATAAGACATATGATCTTCGGTGTATGTACGTAAATTTATTAATTCATTTAAAAGGTGCTCTGCCATGGTTTAGTTAGTTATTTTGCAATTTGCTACTAATTTGCCAAAACCCATTTAATGTATCTTGGATATTATGATCCCATCACAATTTTAACTAATAAATCATTATAAATAGACTGCTCATTACAAGCTCTTGACAAACTAATTTTTTACTAATATAAATTAAAGTGTATTTAGGTAATTAAAACATTCCTGAATGTAAAGTAATTCCGAAAATGACCCATACTGAATTCACCTTATGTGATTTGATTATATTCATTAATATAAACAGAATAATAAAATCTGGCTAAGACTATTTCAAGCCATTAATGTGTTTCCATAATTTTTCGAGGCTGAAATTGTATGCCCATCTTTAGTTTTATAATAAATAAATCTCTATAGTTATTCAAGTTTATCCTTGTAAGTCCTTTTGTACATCTTTGATGTAGAATGAAATCAAATCAAATTCATCCCTTACTTGATAAAAACTTAATGACATTTTAATAACTTATAAGGATAAGCACCAAAGTAATAGTTTGCCTAATGCGAAAGTCACTTATTTTTTACCTGGTACCAATTATTTTCTTCATGAATATAATACTCATAAAGAAAAGAATACCATGAGAATGAAGAAGATTGTGTCATGTCTTGAATCTTTTCTGAAGTCTTTTTATGGTTCCAAATAATGCCAGCCAACCCCATTGTGGATTGGTTCAAAAGCAGCTATGACAGATTAGGATTCTACTTTTACCTATATTTTTGTTAAACCTAAAGCCTCTCTCTCTGGCTTACAAATAGTACAGCATAACCTTCCTTTCCTCTTTCTAACTCCAACCTTAGCTAGCTTCTCAGGGTTAGGTGAGGTTTCTATAGAACCCTGAACCCTGACTGACACTTGCCAAGTCTCCCTGCAATCCTGACAAAGGATCACAAATCCTGATGAATGGCAACCCTAACTGTGTCAGCTAAAGCTCATACTGGGTTGCCATCTACAGCTGTGTGCAAAATAATAGCAGTTTATGATAAAAAGAAAATTGAAGAAAACAATAATTTTAGACATTGTATTCCCATTTTTAGGACAGCTCCCCTACACGAAAAGTGGTTTTTTTTTTCGCTACAACCCTATAGTGTGGGTTGTCATTAAATAGGTCTTTCAAAATGAATATGGGTCTTCATCTTCAATCACCATTTTTTGATAAACATAATATTTTCGGAAATGATAACTGAAAGAAAAATAAAATTGTGTAACTTTTGAACCATTTTTCCAAAATATAAAAAAAAAAATCGTGAAAGAAATAGTAAATACTTTCAAGGAAAACGATAAAATACATTATGGGTTGGGCCTTTTAGAATTTAAGCAAAAAGTCCATTTTGACAGACAGGTAACTATGGAACCCTACACTGAGCAAGGTCCGACATGCTCTTGGTCGGTTTTTTTGAATGAACTGGAAAAATAATTTAAATAGTACTGGAAACTACGACCACTATTTAAGTTATTGATGGGAGCTAGAGCTGGGAGTACTAGCGGAACTAGCTTATTTACTTTCTATAGTAAAGATTCTTACAATATATTTGTAGTATCATGTTCAATTTATAAATTATGACATATTATATATTTACAAATGATAAAAATGATACAAGGATATGATAAATTCAATTTATTAACCTCCAAGGCTTCCATATTTTCAGCAATGACTTCCCGGAAAGTATGCAACTTTTCTATGAAGTGCTCCCCCCGCTCAGTGTCCTAGTGGTCCGTCATTAGGACTTTGTTGTTTGTCCAACTCCTTGCTTTTTAGGGTGCCGTACCCAAAGGATAAAAACGGCACCCTATTACTAAGACTCCGCTGTCTGTCTGTCTGTCCGTCTCACCAGGCTACATCTCATGAACCGTGATATAGCTAGACAGTTGAAATTTTCACAGATGATATATTTCTGTTGCCGCTATGACAACAAATACTAAAAACAGAATAAAATAAATATTTAAGTAACGTGATTTTTTTGCCGTTTTTGCGTAATGGTACGGAACCCTTCGTGCGCGAGTCCGACTTGCACTTGGCCGGTTTTAGGTTGGTTAAGGCTTTGATAATTTTGCAACTGATGTTATGGCAAACCAAGATGTGCTTTTTCCTATTTATAAATACAATTTATTTCAGTTACTGCTCTATTATATATAAAAGATTTATAAATACACTGCTATTATTTTGCACACAACAACATAGTTTCAATTTGTAATAAAGAATTACTATGATATTACCTTTTAGGGATTATCTAGTCTAACTGGATTTCAAAGTCCTATGGTAAATAAGTGACTCTACATGTTGTCTTCATACAAGAATTCGTAAATAAAAAAAGCTAGGTTTCTCACATCAGTTCGTCCTGCGACAGTACATTCTCTAATGCTTAAACAGTTTAGGTTTACACATTTATTGGAAAGCGGATTGTGAATTAAACTTATCCAGCATAATTTGCAATTTCTACAAAACAGTTTTACTTACTTAATTAATAATTATAGACTGAACGTGAACAAGTATTTTGGACCCGCGGAGTTCGTATCATACTACTTCGCACTATAAGGGTACCTTTTTACCGTTTTGGTTTGCACCCTAAAAACTTTATCTGGTATGTTTATGCAGTTCAAGATACAGCGGTGTAGCGTATAAAGGAGCCCACTGACTATCAGTCCGCCGGACGATATCGGCCTGTCAGTTAGAACAAAAATGTGACAGTTCCGAACAACTGACAGGCCGATATCGTCCGGCGGACTGATAGTCTGTGGGCCCCTTTATGTGTGCCGCCCGGGGCCGATCAGAAATTTGCCTCCCCGTTTATGATCAACATTAGTTATTAGACAAGGCAAAGTTCCGTAAAAATGGTAAAATAAAAAAAAAAAGTTTAAAATGCTCAAATACTAAAACCCGACTGACTAAGCTACTGTAAATCGCGTTCTAAAACGTATGAAAAAAGAAAAAAAATTGTGATCAGAAATAATTATACCTACAGAAAGCATACTTAATTAATCATCTCATAAATAAAGAAATAGGTACAACGTAACGTTATTTACATTTTTTTTTGTATTCGCATATACAAAGAACAGCCGTGGTCGTATGCCACTACCATAAGATACATAAGCTTTAAGGTTTAATTACATGATTCTTTCGGATATTTTTTTTGTTACATACCTTTTAGAGCCCGATTTTAAGTAGGTAGTCGGGTTTTAGTTTGGAACTTATTTTATATTTCATTAATTATTGGAAAATTATAAAGCTACTTATATGAAGTCATTTTACACTATTTTTATGTGAGCCGGCGCCTTCAGGAACAGCAGAGCACGCAAAGCGCCCAATATGTCTAGTTGTAGAGCGCCACGTACTCGTATGTCTGTCTCGATCTCTTTTAGTACAAGGGCGCCGGAGGCGTCTGGCATTAGATCGCGCGCAGCACGCCACGTACGCCGGGCTACACCCGACTCTGTATGAGGGCGCCTCCTGGCATCCCTGGCTGAAAACCTTTATACGTCTGGGAAAACCTCATTACCATTACATCTAGAGTTATTTAAACTTCAATATTGACTATATATTTTTTGTTTTATGAATAAGGTCAATGCGGTTAAGACCGTCTATCAGGCAAGTCCGTCTACTCACTATAACTTTTATGTTTATATGCGCGTACGCCATCTTACAACTCGGTTAGTATAGCAGTTTTTAATCCTAAATCCATTGCCCTCCAATAAATATCGCTAGGACGAACACTACTCAACAATCAACTTTATTCGTGTTTCGAACTCGAACACAGAGTGCAACGTGGTTCCGCAAAAAAGTTAGATAAAATAGAAGCAGTCGGAATATATGCGTATGACTATGAAGTGTGTAACGTAGTAATTTAATAACCGTTTTTCCTGTCTAGTCCTAACTATTAATGCACTCAAAACGCTTTCAATTTATAGTTTTAAGTCTTTAAAATATCTAACCTCAAAATTGTGCCTAGTCGGAAAGTCCGTCATATAAGTTTAATGAAAGATCGTCATATACGGTCGTGTTGCCTTAAACCAGAAGTTGCCAACCTTTTGAGGTATTTTAGGTATTTTAGGAGGTATAGTCCGCGCGCCAATTCCGTGCATTCGGAGGTCGAGGAAGTGGGAGGGTGTGCGCCGCGCCCGTACGTCAAAATGACGCCCAACATTCCTAACATTCCTCATCCGTGCACGGAATTCGCGCGTGGACAGTAGGTACCTCTTATTGTAAAGAATATTTTTTGCCGAGTATAGATATTCTATTTATGACATTGTTTGCCATGTGATTTTTTTAAGGTTTTTTAATTTGCTTTCATCCAGTCAAACTTTTTGAAATAAAATATGCCGGTCTTCGCCGCATTGACCGTACCTGCCTCGTTTGAAACACCATTGTGTAGTGTCCGTCCAAGCTAACTGAGCACCGACTTGAACGGCATGACATGTCATTAATTTACGACACCTCTGCATAAAAATTAGTATGCAGGAGCGCTGAGCTAATAGTTTTGCTGACTGTACATAGGTATATTTTCTGACCGCCTTAAGCCGATCCCTAGTCGACTAATTTGGTAACCTAATGCCACATTCAATTTAATGGAACTCCATGTAAAGTCACCTATGACATATGGGTACAGATTTATTAAATCTTTCCCCTTTGAGTTCTTGTTAAATGTGTCACGTTTTACGGCTATTTAGCTGCAGTTTGCCTTAAGTCTTAACACGTCCAGAACAATGGGCCCTTGATTGCTATCACTTAGTGTGTGTGATAAGGGGCATTATAACGCGAATCAAGAGACCATTGTATTCCCTTTATTCATATGTTTATTTCTTGGAGCGCACGGATGTTGCGCGTTAAGTATGAGTAGTTAAATGTGACGTTCTGAGGCAAAGGGCCACGTTGGTTGTCAATAATGACGATTTCAAATTGCCAGTTACAAAGAGTGATTCTTCCAAAAATCTTATACATGGGTATCCAAAAAGAAGTAATGAAAAGTGAGTAACAGTTAAGAAATATTACACTCATAAATTTACTATAGTTTACCAGTTTATCACATGGTTGAGGTTCCAGTATTAAAGTCGCCGTATCTGTATCAGATATTGCTACAATGACACAAAAAAACTTTTCTGGTGGTTGTTATCACTTAGTTATCACTTTTTTGCTATCACTTAGTGTGTGTGATAAGGGGCATTATAACGCGAATCAAGAGACCATTGTATTCCCTTTATTCATATGTTTATTTCTTGGAGCGCACGGATGTTGCGCGTTAAGTATGAGTAGTTAAATGTGACGTTCTGAGGCAAAGGGCCACGTTGGTTGTCAATAATGACGATTTCAAATTGACAGTTACAAAGAGTGATTCTTCCAAAAATCTTATACATGGGTATCCAAAAAGAAGTAATGAAAAGTGAGTAACAGTTAAGAAATATTACACTCATAAATTTACTATAGTTTACCAGTTTATCACATGGTTGAGGTTCCAGTATTAAAGTCGCCGTATCTGTATCAGATATTGCTACAATGACACAAAAAAACTTTTCTGGTGGTTGTTATCACTTAGTTATCACTTTTTTGCTATCACTTAGTGTGTGTGATAAGGGGCATTATAACGCGAATCAAGAGACCATTGTATTCCCTTTATTCATATGTTTATTTCTTGGAGCGCACGGATGTTGCGCGTTAAGTATGAGTAGTTAAATGTGACGTTCTGAGGCAAAGGGCCACGTTGGTTGTCAATAATGACGATTTCAAATTGACAGTTACAAAGAGTGATTCTTCCAAAAATCTTATACATGGGTATCCAAAAAGAAGTAATGAAAAGTGAGTAACAGTTAAGAAATATTACACTCATAAATTTACTATAGTTTACCAGTTTATCACATGGTTGAGGTTCCAGTATTAAAGTCGCCGTATCTGCATCAGATATTGCTACAATGACACAAAAAAACTTTTTTGGTGGTTGTTAACCTTTTCGCCGCTATTGACTTGATATAAAGTCACTACATTTACAAACATCTACAAACCACAATATTTTATTATAGCAATTGCCGGGAATACCCTCTCTAGACATTAGACATGCCCAATATGCCCATGTCTTTTCAGCCGGACAAGATTCTATTTGACTCTTGAGACAAACTAGCTACAAACAGCTTACGTATGGCAATAATGTGCCAATGTGCGTACGTCGTCAACCACCAATAGGGAATATTACGCGAAACTGCGTGGGGGGCGCCACTACGACAATCTGAGGGTCTATCGCAAACAAGAAAATCGAAATTTCGTTATCTAACATCTCTGTCACTGTCACTCTTGCATATTCGAGCGATAAAGAGGCAGATAGCGAAATTTCGGATTTAAGTTTCCCGGTAGCTCCTCTGTAAACAAACCGCTATGGATGGTATAGAAAGGATGCCAATCTCTTATGGCAGAATTGTAGCAAAAGTGACCGCTTTCAGCTTTAAATAATAGTTCCTAATCTCTCCGGTGGCGCTAGTTAGGTTCTGGGACATGAGTATAACATGAACCATATAAGGCAACAAATAACCCGACCAAATTACGTAGGTTGTTTTTGGTAGTATTTCCGTGTATGATGGCGCCGCCTAATTACTGTTTTTGATGGACACTTCTCATACATAGAGATTTGGCTCCTTTATATAGTCTCCATGCAAACCGCCTTGATGCATCAATGTCATCTTTTATTGTCTGAAAACTTGTCAAAAACTGTTAAAGGCACAGTATGTATAAGTTACTCTATGGTTTACTAAAGGGGCTACTGCTGCACTCTAGTGGGCTTCAAATAACGATTCAAAGCTTAATATACGATTTTGGTATTAAGAAAAGGTAATAGGGTTGATATTTGCTGAGAGGGTCGAATGGATTTACCCGAGTTTGAAGTTAAGCGACACAATTATAAGACATTGTTTCTTTGGAATGTTTCGCAATCCTTGGTCCTTTTTCGGCATAAATATTATATTGCATTAAAAATAATTTTTCTTTTCATCTTTGGGAATTCTTTTTTGGCATTTTTGTGGTAAAATCTTTTAGCGATTTTTTTTTCGTTTTGTTTTCATACGGTGACATTCGATCTGTTGTCAAAGTAAAACTAATTAGTACCACTGAAGATCAGCAACATGGCGATATTGGCGATGTCCAAATAAAATCCTGTCAACCAGATATGATAGATATGATCCATTTTTGGATAAGTTTAAAATGTGTTATAATGATGTACATGTTTTGATTTCATTCCACTACAGTAACTACATACATAGGTAGATAAAGCGCCATGCGCATACATGTAGTGTAAAGGTACGTGTCGTGTAATCGGGGGCCATTTCTCAAACGGTATCAGGGGCCCATTTCTCCAACGATATTAGTCTAATACTATTAGTGTGTTGTCATGACAACCCATACGATTTGGCACTTCACGGACTAATAATCATACCCCGCAATCGAACTAGCAAAACTGTAGCAGTTGTACATCAGGGTTGTCACTGTTGCCAAATGAAGATCAATTTCATGTTGGTAGAAAGTAAGTATTACACGAAATACAGTAAATTTGGTTGTCTTTTACTTGTAAACCCGGTTTATGTTTAAAAAAATCGAAATTATTATACAGAAACAAGTAAAAGACAACCAAATTTACTGTATTTCGTGTAATACTTACTTTCTACCAACATGAAATTGATCTTCATTTGGCAACAGTGACAACCCTGATGTACAACTGCTACAGTTTTGCTAGTTCGATTGCGGGGTATGCTAATAATATTAGCCTAATACCGTTCGAGAGATGGGCCCCAGATCGCTCGCATAAACCGTCCTTTGCGCGGTGCCAAGGATAAAAGGTACTGTGCGTAAAAAACCGGCCAAGTGGGGGGTCGGACTCGCGCACG
Source organism: Cydia strobilella (assembly GCF_947568885.1). Classification (NCBI taxonomy): domain Eukaryota; kingdom Metazoa; phylum Arthropoda; class Insecta; order Lepidoptera; family Tortricidae; genus Cydia; species Cydia strobilella. The sequence continues at coordinate 7,964,759 of NC_086068.1, read as the reverse complement.
AAGGGTTCCGTACCATTACGGAAAAAAACAGCAAAAAAATCACGTTTGTTGTATAGGAACCCCATTTAAATATTTAGGTATATTATTCTGTTTTTAGTATTTGTTGTTATAGCGGCAACAGAAATACATCATCTGTGAAAATTTCAACTGTCTAGCTATCACGGTTCATGAGATACAGCCTGGTGACAGACAGACAGACAGCGGAGTCTTAGTAATAGCGTCCCGTTTTTACCCTTTGGGTACGGAACCCTAAAAATACCTCGCAGGTATCTAAATTATAGGCTTTCCCTGCTTTCTGTTTCCCAACAACGTTTCCCGACAATGAAACCTTGCCAGGTTGTATTTTTTTTTCGCTTATGTAACGAAGCCTGCCACATATGCAAGGTGTACCTTTGTATATTTTTATATTTTTTTTATAAAATACTTCTAGTTTTTATTCTGCAGCCCCTTCAACAATCTAACAATGAAATGCAGCTAACCTAGCAAACTAAAAAAATATATTTATTTCTGTACCTGTAGACTCGTAATCGTATTCCGGCAGTTAATTGTAATCACGAAGGTAGGTACAGTTGCCATCAGATATATCGGAGCGGCCGAGGTGGTCACAAATGTCACAATATCTGAACACGCACTCTAACGCCCTGACAATAGAGGCGTGTTCAGATGTTTGTGAGCACCTTGGGCGCTCCGATATATCTCATGGCGACTGTACCTACACATACATAATATAGTAGACGTTTCACGACCAAGTACCATTTCCTTTCGTTCGATTATATCGCAAACGCACGATCACGACAAAATGGAAATGAGTCACTACAAATTTAACCCGTACTCATGATAACTAAGTAATGCTTTAAATGAAAAGCGACCCGGATGTCACTTATTGTGCTAGACCGCCTTGTTATAAAATGATACTAACCTTAGAAAAATATATATATATCAGGTAAAATACCGATCTACAAGTGAAATTGAAGTTTAACATCAAATGATTATAAAAACCGGCTAGGTGCGAGTCGGACTCGCGCACCGAGGGTACGTACTTTTTAGTATTTGTTGTTAAAGCGGCAACAGAAATACATCATCTGTGAAAATTTCAACTGTCTATCACGGTTCATGAGATGGTGATGAGAATTTTCACAGATGATGTATTTCTGTTGCCGCTATAACAACAAATACTAAAAACAGAAATAAATAAATATTTAAGTAACGTGATTTTTTTGCCGTTTTTGCGTAATGGTACGGAACCCTTCGTGCGCGAGTTCGACTTGCAATTGGCCGGTTTTAGGTTGGTTAAGGCTTTGATAATTTTGCAACTGATGTTATGGCAAACCAAGATGTGCTTTCACTAGACTTATATTGACCGGGATATAGACCGTGATTACCTTTTGTATTATTTGTGAGCTCCCGATATTTCGACGCAGTTACATGCATCATGTTCACGGGTGACTGAAGATAGCGGGTGGGTGTCAAAGTTGTGTAGACAGCGCTCTGTCTACCCTCATTCTTGCGCGTCGGCTGCGTTCACTTTCAACGTTACCAACGGTCGCATTCACACTTGTTGGTCCGGTCGCATTCACACTCGTTGGTCTGTCCAAACACTCCAAACACACTACACTCACGGTGTCACTACGCGTGTTTGATTCGGATATCACTGGTTTTTTACACAAACAAATCACAGGATTCCACACATTTGACAGTTTAAACCCATCTTCACGATTGAAATTTTTGTATTTGTGAATTTCAACGGCTTCTCTTACCAATCTTGGTATATAGTGGCGTTCTGTCGAAATGACCTTGGGACTATGCAACTCGATCCAGTGATTAGACAGAATGACAGTGAAAAGGTAATCACGGTCTATATCCCGGTCAATATAAGTCTAGTGAAACTAACCGTGAATCATTCAAAACTCCAAGATGTGCTTTGTCCTATTTATAAATACAATTTATTCCAGTTACTGCTCTATTATTTATAATAGATTTATAAATACACTGCTATTATTTTACACACAACAACATAGTTTGAATTTGTATTAAAGAATTACCATGATCTTACCTTTTAGGGATTATCTAGTCTAACTGGATTTCAAAGTCCTATGGTAAATAAGTGACTCTACATGTTGTCTTCATACAAGAATTCGTAAATAAAAAAAGCTTGGTTTCTCACATCAGTTCGTCCTGCGACAGTAGATTCTCTAAAGGGGCCCACTGACTATCAGTCCGCCGGACGATATCGGCCTGTCAGTTGTTCGGAACTGTCAAATTTTTGTTCTAACTGACAGGCCGATATCGTCCGGCGGACTGATAGTCAGTGGGCCCCTTTATGCTTAAACAGTTTAGGTTTACACATTTATTGGAAAGCGGATTGTGAATTAAACTTATCCAGCATAATTTGCAATTTCTACAAAACAGTTTTACTTACTTAACGGACGGAACCCTAAAAAGCAAAGCAAAGTGCACTGACTGAAACTCAAAAAAGTGTCACTATTCGGTCAACTTATCTTGGACTTCGATTTGTAAATTATAAATGAGATCAATTCCAGATGACACCAAAGCTAAAAAAAAATATAATGGGTTTCGATTGCAGTATTTATACAAAACATTAGGTTCCTACGTGGTCTCGTAATCTGATGTGCACTCAGTAACGCGTAAAAGGCTCAAGTATTAAGTTAATTCAAATGCTGTTGTCAAATGCGTAGGTATCTACAGAGAAAACGAGAAAGTATTTTATCCATCCACCATAAACTCTGATATGAATTCTCATATTGCTCTAAAAAGTGAAATCCTCTGTTATAGTAAAAAATATTACAGCAGTCAAACGCGAGCGTAATGCTCAAATAATTGCGCCAGCTTGTCTAATTTTAAACATTGACAAAGCCTTCTTTATACACTCGAAAAACTCCCCAATTAAGGCGCTCCATATATTCGCGGAATACCCGTTGCTACCGTCCCTTTCACTCCCGACCTGTCAGGTAGAGACATATTGTTGGATTATAGAGGCGTACCTGGAACACCACTTATAACGAGTGCAGCTCACATCTCGCATGGGATTAACAATAACGAAGACCTTGACACAACAATGTGGTTAGAGAATAGGTTCTTTCTTAGTATTCTTACATACCCTTTCTTTCTTTTTAATGACGAGAAAGGTAACTTTTCACCTTTTGATATGTATGCATATATCCAGTTTATGCCCTTAATCATTGACTAAAATGATTCATAATAATATTTCTGGCACTGTAATTTTTATATTGTACATTGACCCAAATAAAGCAAGACGGTAGTAATAATAGTTTTTTGAGAACAGGACATTTGTACGCAAATGCTACTGTACGAAAATACAAATACAATACAAATTCTTTATTTCTGAAATAGAAAAATAAGTGTTACATTTATGCTGACTCCCACTAGTCCCACACTAGGCATAGCCTGAAAAATAACTTTACCTTTGATTTGAAAGCGTTTACACAGCAGATGCTCACAAATATCTGAACACGCCTTCGGGCGTTAGAGTGCGTGTTCAGATTTTGTGAACACCTGGGCCGCTCCGATATATCTGACGGCGATTGTACTGTTAAATTCGATTGTACCACAAAATTGGAGGTAACATCAATTCTTATAACGTAAACGGCGGATGAACTAGCTATAGAATTGAAAATATATTCAGAGCTTTACAGATCCCAACCCAACCGACTAAATTTGCTTGGCACTCACTGTATGATATGCTCCTATGTAACTTGGAATGTTTATTCCAGTACCTGGCGTTTGAAGTGCTTTATAGTGGTCTGTGGCTTTATACAATACGGTACTAACGTCAGGTATTACACAGCCCCTTTGGCATAGGGGCATTGATAACTAATTTAGCCTTTGATCTAACCGTGGCATATCGACGATACACTGTTCAAGGATCTGCGTGCATGCATAACTATTATCTCAAATTGAATATAGGTGCATTATGAAGGCATGCGTACCACGTACCACGCTGAACCGTAATCACATTGGACATACTGGTACATGTGATGAATCGCTCATGTACGCAATCGGCAAGAGGGGTTATTGAGCTACTTTCATTGCTTTTCAGTTCAGCACTGCACCTAAGTCGGGCGGGGTCTTATCGGTGCTTAGATGAAGATGAACCTCCAGATTTTAGCTGTAAATCATGATTTCTTATAATTAAATGGGGATGTACGTTTGTGTGGAGAAGCCGTCTTTCCCTTTTTTAACCGACTTCAAGATTTCAAAAGGAGGAGGTTCTCAATTCGGTTGTATGTTTTTTTAAATATTTTTAAATGTTTGTCACTCCATAACTCCGTCATTTTTGGACCGATTTTGAAAATTCTTTTTGTAAGTATATACATACAGATTGATCCCGTTTTTGTCAAAACGCAGTTCTGATGATGGGATCCATGAGGAATCGAGGGAACTCCTCAAATGTTTAAGACATACATATAATGATTTTAGTATTTTAGTATTGTTCATCAACAAATTAAGCATTTACATTTAAAAAAATGAGATTTGATGAAGTGGAACTGCTGATGATGATCAGAACGGAACTCTTTAATGACGCATAGTTTACGTTTGGCGATTTGTCCTTTTCGTTATGTTTGTTAAGAAAGTTAGGTTTTCAAGACACATTTTTGTCAAGCTCGAGTTCTGATGATGGGATCCATGAGGAACCGAGGGAACTCCTCAAATGTCAAAGGCATATAGTGATTTTGTATTTTCATACCCGACCCGGACTTGAACCCGGACCCCGACTCGGACCCGGACCCAGATCTATCTCGGACCCAAACTTGGACCCGGACAGCCGGACATGGACCCGCACTCGGATCTGGACATGGTCTTGAACCTGAACCTGAACCGGAAATGCTACTAGAAAAGTGGGTTAGGTGGGTGGGTGTCTTTGAACTGCGATCCTCACAGAACCGAACTGCTATCAGAAAAGTGGGTTAGGGTAGGTTAGAACTGTGACCCTTACAGAAACGAAATGCTATCAGAACTTGGGTTAGGTTAGGTTAGAACTGCAACCCTTACAGAAACGAAATGCTACTAGAAAAGTGGGTGGTTTTACCTCCTTTTCTACATAATTAGACAAAAAATGCTGTCTTTTTCGTTTCATTGTCTGGAATCTAAGCGCATCATCAACAATAAGTAACCTTTCAACGGCATCCCCCAATTAAGTCGGTTTTTTTTTCTTAAAAATTATCCCTATATATTATATTATTATTATTGTCTTTCCCATTTTTATCTTAATGATACACATTATCATTATCACATTATACATGTATGAACAAACATGTTGACATAGGTAGGACAATAAAACGTTAGTTAAAGGTATTGCTTGACCTATAATTATATTGTTGTCATCCCTCTAGCTAGCTGCTAGAGCTAGAGAATTTTTATAGCCCTTTTTAATTTGGATACGTAAACATTTTTATTTGACATGATCACAAAAGTAAGTACTGCAATGTGCAGCTTGATCAAGCCTGAGTGAATTATACAGGTGGGTGCTGTTTTTAATTGACACTTAACCTGATCTGATCGGCATAAAAATAACACCAAGTATATAATTTATCCGCGTGTTGACTCCAATATCCTCAGGCATATATCGAGATGTTTCTTAGGTATTCGTTTTATTATTTAACACAAAGCAAAGTAACATTTAATAATGGCTCAAACGAAGATGAGTTGTTATCTGCGTCATCTTCCTCCTTCTTGGCCTGAATTAATTTCATTTAACAAATTATTAAGGTACAGGCTAACAATGAAATGCCGCTTTTCTTTATCCCCCCCTTGCATCATTCCCCGGAAACAGAACGGTTTGTTATTTTATTATGAAAGTTAAATTCGGCGTTCAGTTTATAATTTCGCGTTCTATAACGGATATGGTTACATCGATTGTAATATTTCAAACTCTTTAATCTCTGGCCAAACATAATTATACAATTACATAAGTATACAAAGCGGACTCTGGTTCATTAAATGAAAATGAAATGAAAATGAAAAAATGTTTATTGGTTCCTTACAAGTAGTTTACAGCATGGGATGGGATCTTCTTTTAAGCATTAGATATGCTTGTGACAGAAAAACCCGCTCTTCCGAAATCGCTAGGGTATAAACCATTATGTTTGTGTAATCGCACTTAAACTATCGTGAGACATATTTCAAAATAGCGATAGTGAGTAAAAACCGCACTGATAAATATTATGTTTGTGTCTTCAAATCTAGTATTTAACACTTAAATCTAAAATCTAAAAATTAAAGTTATAATTAAAACCAGCATGCACGCCGTGATCAGGAACGTGGTCTTAAAATCAATCAAATATAATCGGGCATTGGTCTAGAAACGGGTACTATTTGAAAATGGAAATTATCCGTTCATAAAATTCATAGTATAAATCTAAAATATTACATAAAACTTGGCCCAGATTGTCAACCTGTGGCAAACACCAAACAGTACCATAAACAGAAAGCCATGCTTACCGGTTCACGCTATAGTTATATCTCGTTTACTGTTTTTTGATCACGCAAACGTCGACCAGCCGGGACAACACGAAGGTAGACGGCAATAATGTCAAAGTGCTCTATTATATGTGACAAGGCCCTTTGTTAGAGGCCTAAGGGGCAAGACACATTGATGAAAAGCGAGGAGCAGTGGGGGCGTGTTTTTCAAACTCAAACAGATAATGGAGCGCGCAGTGGGTGGAATATTGCTCGCAGCGCGAGTTTTGAGAGGAGTTTAGCACTACTCAACCGTCTGATTCTGAAACATATATTTAAACAACAAACATGTTAAATCAGGACTAGGATTCCATTGTATAACAACTTGAATTTGTATCCAAGTTGTTATACAATGGACTCGAAACGAAGCCATATTTTCAGCTATTGAAAGTTGTTATGCAGTCTGTGTAAAATTTTCGTGCTAACTATATTTTCACATTACACAGCTGATGTTTTTTGCAGCTGTGTGGTCTGCATATGATGCTGACCGCTTCTTCAGGTGTAGATAGCTACTAGTAAAACTTTGAACTCCAATTACGCATTGATGTTACAAATTAAGCGGTAGCACTATACTTGATAGACCATACTATTTAGTGAATAAATAGGCTGAAGAACAAGCAAGCAACTTGTCTCAATAAAATAAAGCCTAAGGTACGAACCTGGGGTAGATATTGAAATAGCTCTTTACCGCGTGGGCAGTGAATATGGGTACCGCGTGGGTACTGTAATTAGCTGTGAAACACTCGCGCGGATTTCAGAGTAAAAACACTGCTTTAAATATCATAGGCGTAAACTGAAACAGAGTTCACAGAGTCGTAATATCGCACGACAACCACAAGGATATTGATGTAGTAACAGACGCCATCCATTTTGATACTGCCGTGATTGTGATTATGAACACTTACTATCGTAATGCAAAACCGTGATTAGCAGAGGGAGGCACAGGTTACCGTCGTTTGATTGCTATCTGCGTGTTAACGGAAGCAGGCCCTGGCGTGCAGCAGGGGATCAAAGTTAAACGTCTGTCCGGATTGGAGCACTTTATGGCGTAGCAACGTGACCATTCTACTCTCGATGCTACTTTTTGGTACACGCAAATAACTACTATATGTGCAACTAGTTGGTTCCACATTAATTACAGAGGGGTATTTCAACAAGGCGTTAAAATTGTTAAATAAGTATTAGATACACTAGTACTACCTCAAATGCTTACGTAAGATCATGAACATCAGATGGTCTGACCGAGTGCGAAATATCGAAGTTCTGCGACGAGCCAAGGTCGGTGGAATAGAGGCTTACCTAATGCGTCGACAGCTTGGGTTGTGCGGTCACGTATCGCGTATGGCGGAGGAGAGAGTGGCGAAGCGCATCTTTTTTTCTGAGGGTAAGCGGAAACCTGGCGGACAACTCCTCCGATACAAAGATGTTCAGAAACGAAACATGAAAAGATGCAACATCGAGCCCTCTCAGTGGGAAGGTTTGGCAGCACAGCGTCCTTAGTGGCGCAGGCTGGTGCAGGACAAAGTCCGCTATTTCGAGGAGCAACGCATAGTTGACCTCGATGCTAAACGCGACGAGCTGAAAGCACGCCAGCCTGCTTCCATTCATTACCATTATGTGGCTGGTGTTCTCACGTGCTCTCAATGTGCACGGGGGTTCGCCTCGAAGATCGGCTACGTCGGCCATATTCGGGCGCACGAGCGCCGTGCTAACTGTAACAGTTAGCTCCTAGTTACTAGGAGTCGAAGTGGTCGCCATGGTCGAAATCGGCCGGAAGAATCATCATCACTATTGAAACCGTATTGTAACATCATAGTAATAGAGCTATGATGAAGAAACTGTATTGGTTAATGTGCAATTGAATAAAAACGATTTTACGGGATATATAGTTATTTGTTTTACAAGGGGGCAAAGTTTGTGTACTAATGTTGATAGCCGAGCAAGCGAAAGATTTCAAAATTGAAGAACCATTTCGAAAAGTGGAGTCTTGAGCATTGCGAAGGTATCAATCGCCACCTATTATATCAGCTCGGTCATAAAAGTGCGGCGCGCAAAGAAGATTGACGGTTCGTGCGCGGTTATAAGTTTCAATTTTGCTTGCAGGCAACGAGCATAGGTATAATTTTATGCCTAAATCTGACTTTTGTGAAGGAGTGAATTTTCTGTATTTTTTTTTGCTTTATACAATATCAGATACTTACGAACCTCTTCTTCCCCTTGTAGTTACTTGAAAACTAAAAGCGCAACCGCAAGGGTTAAGCTTCTTATCGTGGCTTTATGGAATGATTTGCCATACATGCTCGTTAGCGTTAGGGAGATGTTAAGAGCGCTTATCTGCTGAAAATACAGAGATCTGTATTATTAACTGACTTTAGTTTATACTTTATAGCAAAGACAGATATAACTCCGTAATAGATGGATACAGTCTAAGGAAAAAACGTGCCTCGAAAATCACGAAAATTTGATTCTCGATCAGATGGCGCCACTAGTTTTGGCCTACTCTCGTATAGAGGGCGCTTACGGTTTCGTTTGTTATTTATAATTTTAACGCATATCAGTGAAAGAACATGGGTCAAAATCATATAAAAATAATTAATGCAAAAAAAAAAAAAAAACATTTATCCATATTTAAATACATTTTAACGTATTTTTATAAATCTACATTTTTAGTTTTAAAGTATGTCGATAGATGGCAGTGCATTTACAGTGGTTACAAAATTTACTATGAACGTACCGCTCAATCTTATCTGGGTTGCTTTTGAAAAACATATCGATATTGGTACGATTTATTTTATACTTTTCTACGGTAAGCCGGGTTTCATACGGTAAGGTAACTTCGTTGCTGGACGCAAATAGTATATAGATACGGGTACAATGGTACTGTTAACTGTCCACCGCTGGACCTTATTACAAAAGGCGTAAGGTCCACCAATGGACAGTTAAGTGATGCTGTTAGAACCTAACTTTTAGTTGTAAACGTCTCTACCTTTTGTTCGAGTGTTTGGCGTCGATGTCGCCGAGTTGAAACAGTAATCTCAGAGCTATTTCGAAACTATTGATGTATCAGTTTTGAGTCTTTAAATTCTTAATTTAGTTTTGAGTTGATTTACCACTTCTCTCACTACTTCATGGCCAAGGAGCCTTCTTCGACAGCACAAATCTCTTAGGGCTCATTTAGATGGCGCGAGAACTCGCATGTAAGTTTCGTTGCCTTACGGTATTTGATCGGTCGGCTGAATTGGATGTAACCTCAATTGTCCGCAGGACCCCTTGATTTTGGGCCCTTAGAATTCTTTACAATCTCTTATCTCTCCTTTTACAATGCTCTGTTCTGTGTATTAGAAAGAAGGAAGAAAAAGCATTTATTAGCACAACATAACAAGACTAAAACTAGAAATAATTAAACAGAATGAGGTTGCGCTAAATGGTCAGCTTAGTGTCACGGTGTGAGCCAACATGGCACACTCCGCGACGCTGATTTTCAGTAAGGCCCAGTAGATGGACTAGTAAACACAATGTAAAAAATAAATAAGGGAACTCTATTAAACTCTAGTTAGAAATTTAATTTCGTCAGCTCTTGTCCTAGTAGGTTCCTACGCCTAAACTTGGTTTCTACCGATTTCGTAAACTCACTGTTAAGTACTGCTTTAGATTTTCTAATACGATTTCTTTTGCTGCCCACGCATTCCTTCCTTGGCTTTCCTCTGACGAAAAGTTTGCCTTCAAGTTTGCCTTCAAGTTTCCTTTCAATGGCATATTTCATTCATAAGTACACATTTGCAAGGATCATGGCCAGTGTACATATGTACTTAAGTCCCTCTACTTACCACATTTCAAATCTCTCTCCACAAACTTGCACACTTTTCCCATTAAAAAAAAGCTTTTGGTCTCATTTTAACACACATCGGTTCGCATTACTTACGCAACTTATGTCTTGGTAACATAAATGACCTGCCGTACATATTTGAACTTTTCTATGGCTTCAGTAGATTCAAGCATAAATATGGCATTGTTGTGTGAATTTATCGATAAAGAAAAACTCCAATTGTTGTGATGGCAAAAACGAATCAAATCTTAACATTTCCTTAGTTCCGAATTGTCCCAGACAAGTAAATTTAATAAAAAAATGTCTAAGCATAAATAACAATATGTAGTCAACAATGTCACTAGCTGGAATGAAAAAAAAAAACCTAATTGCCTCCGACCCCACTAATTGTGCTCCCAGACGGAAGAAAAAGAATAATAATTTCCTTACTAAATGTACAAGTAGGTAAAACAAATTGTGAAAGCCTTTATTTTTTATTTACACTTATTTGCTTAATTGATGTTTGTTCTCGTAACGCTCTGTCCACGTTGCGAAAACACCCTAAGAGCAATGGAAACCGGTAACTTTTTACGATCAAACCTTGTTTTGTAAAGACCAAGACTGGCGTGCGTATATGCATATATTTATTCAGATAAAATTTTACAGCATTACAGCTAAGGGGCGCCATTGCGCTGTAAAATTAAGTAATAATAAAGCTATAGGTAATAAAATTACACGATAAATATGACAATAATTAATAAGCTGTGAATAGACATATTTTAGGTAAGCATGCAGGCACTTACCATCAGGTGAGATTGCGGTCAAATGCTTGCCTTTTCGTAATAGAAAAAAAAGCTACCTATGTTGATTCACAATAACGTAGAAAAATCTTTAAAAAGTTCATGATTTTTGTTGGCAAACAAGTCGCAGTCAGGTGCAAAAGATAAAAAAATGTTGAGGAGTGTCCGGGAGCGGACGATTGGAGATGTACTGTGTGGCTACCATCAGTTAGGCATTGATATAAACGCTATCGAGAACGTAATATACTTTCTATGCATCTCGCCCGTACTCGCATATTAGTGCGAGCGAGATGTATAGAAAGTAAATTACGTAGACATTAGTCTGTCATGTCAGCTTTGACACTGTCAGTGACTCATGGTACGGATACTAGTGTACTATCGTGTGAAATACTGTGAAAGGTTTCATTCACTAGGAGGCGATGGCTTCGACCACGTAAGTAGTTGTCGGGTACAATAAAAGGTAGTCTATATATGGAAATCGCTTTTAGCTAGAAGGTAAATAGATATAATTAAATTTGAAATATTACTAATGAATCAAGTACATTTTCATCCATATTTCCCATTCATAACCTCCAAAATCCTTTGACCCTAGTAAGGTGCATTATCGAAACAATTTTGCATTGTGGCTTGATATGAGAAACGCAAGCTAGACAGCCGACATCTCTGCTCACGATCTTATCTGATCTTATCCAATTGATGGACTCGTCAACATACGTACCAATACGATTTGCGTCCCTTACTGGCAAGTATGCAAGTTTTGAGAGGGACTAATACTTTATAGTTTGCCAGACAGATCTACCTAAACAGTCATGTTAGCTAGTCCAGGCGACCGAACGTGTTTGGGACAGCACAAGGAACAATGTATTTCAAGTGTTATTTTCAGTAGTTTGTAATTTCAAGCTCCCTGAAACACTTCGTCATGGCAAATGAAATCCGTTTTTGCGTTGAAAATACTTTACCGTGAATATTCACGAATCAAGATGATTGTGGAGGCAAACACGCGTATAATATAATTTCAATACCTACTTTTATACCCAGCTGCGTCAGAAGGAGGGTAATGTTTTTCGAGCGTATGTATGTCCGTTTCTTTGGCACGCCCTACAGCCCAAACGGATGGACGGTTTTTGACATATGAGGTGTCGTTGAATTCTCAGAATTGTGGTAGTGACATATATAAATTTTGAAAATGGCACCTGCTAATGAACAAAAAATGTTTTTTTTTCACACCATATAGCATATTATGGGTATCAAATGAAAGAAAATACCATTTCAAAAATATATATACGTAACCAACACTAAAAACTCTGAAATGCAGTTATTAATATAAAAACAAAAAACCCGACGGCTTAAGAAAATTAAATGAAAAGGGAAAAACAAGTAATTCATAATTCATAATTTATTTATTGCATCCATGGTTTACATTTGGTGGTACATACATAGTGGGTTTCACATGGACCCTGGTAGGGCACAGCAATAGTCTTAAATCTAATGTATGCTAGGTATTAGTATTAATGTAATCATTATATAAACTTGGTCTTATGACAATGGTTAAGACATTGTAATTTAAAATTATATTGCAACAAATTTATTAATGTCTTGGAGATATTATTAACAATTAAATTTAACATTGAAAATGTAGGGTATCTGTATAATATTTGTTTATTTAATAGTTATGTCAAGAATGTCAAGATTAAGAATTTGTATGTCATGCAATGTTTAATAAGAATTGGTAAAAAATAAATCGAATAAAAATAATAATGTGAGTAATAATTAAAACTAATAATTAACAATTAACATTAAATTCCATTAAAAATAATACCATTCGTGATCATTAACCTTAACATTAAATTCAATTAAAACTAGTAACATTCGTGATCATTTTTATCTTCCAAGAAATCATTCAATTTATAGTAGCATTTGTTAACTAATAAGTTCTTCAACAGTTTGTTAAAATGTTTATCTGATGTCTGAAGTTTAATATCGTCGCCGAGTTTGTTATATATTTTAATGGCCATCATTTTTGGGCTTGTTTTGTGTAGGTGTAGTACTGAACGTTCGGGTGGTGCCAGGTTGTGCTTGTATCTACTTTCATATCGTCGAGGACGGTCGGCAAATTTTGGAAAAAAATGTGGATATTTCCTAACGAACTTACAAATCTCGAATATGTAGATTGATGTTAATGTCAGGATTTTATATTGAACAAAATAGGGTCTACAACTGTCTGGTACCTTTATATTAGCCAGTGTTCGTATGCATTTTTTTTTTAATACGAATATTTCTTCTATATCTGTACTGTTTCCCCAAAGGATTATCCCGTAATTAAGCCACGAAAAGGCGTATGCGTAGTAAGCCGCTAGAGCGCATTCGAAGTTCGTTGATCGTTTTAATTCTCTTAGAGCATATAAGAATGTCGAAAGTTTACTGGCTAATTTTTGGATATGTGATTTCCAATTAATGTGCGTATCAATATTTAAACCAAGGAGGGTGAATGTATCTACACATTCTATTGTTTGTCCGTTAAATGAGTAATTTATATCCAACGCGTCTTTTTGGTATGGTCTAAATTGCATAATTTTGGTTTTTGAAAAATTTATATCCAAATTATGGTCAGTCAACCAGTCTGTCAGTTTTGTCAGTGTATTAGTTATGTTATTTTGTAAATTTTCGTCGTTCTGTATCACAATACCTATTTACCTTTATACAATTCGACTGAGTAATTTATAATTTACCAAACTAAACCAAATACTTTAAGGTGGTGCAGGCGGGTGATACAAATAATACTTTGTTACCTATAGGGGGTATTACTGCAATGTTCTGCCACCAGAGTGCAGCACTAGTCTTTTTTAGTAAACCATAGAGTAACTTATACATACTGTGCCTTTAACAGTTTTTTTGACAAGTTTTCAGAGCAGCAAATTATACATTACTCAGTCTATTTTTATATTGGTATTGTTATAGTTATTTTTCCCTTTTCAGTTATTTTTTTAATGAATTGAACGCAATGATTTACGCGAAACTGGAATGTATTAGGAGTTAGTTTTCAATATGTTTGGCTATAGTTGGTCAAGCAAATCTTGTCAGTAGAAAAAGGCGCGACATTCAAATTTACTATGGGACGAGAACCCTTCGCGCCTACATTTTTTAAATTTGCAGTTTTTTTTGTACTGACAAGATTTGCTTGATCAATAAATACCTAGACGTTGTTTGTGCTTCGTTTAGTCAGCGAGCCACTAGAATCTAGTAAGTTAGCAACTAGTAACGTACATAGATGCAGCGCAGTGCATGTATGTGAAGCTGCGTTACACTTGTTTCACGTGAAGTTTGATTAGTACGTTGAAGGCTTCGAGGCTAGACGCCCGCCTCAGTCGCGCGCTCTAGGTATTCTAGGATGCCCTAGTGTTAGACTCGTCGTACTATAAGTTGATGATATATTGCATTTCTATATTTATTGATGTCCTAAGTGCTTTCGTCCAGGGATACTTATTGTAACTACTAATTTTTAATTGAACAGTTCCCAAATTCTAGATTTTATAAAAATAAGTTTTTAATTTTAAATAAACTCAACCAAAACCAGGCAAAGGTACATTTATGATCAAAAACTTTTTTTACAGTTTCAGTGCAATTACGAAATATTTTTTTTTTCTGTCAAATTTTGTCGTTTATTTATAGTTTTACTAACAATATTCGTAAAGAAGTAGTTGTGTAATAAAAATGCCGGTGCCTGTCGAAAGAGTTGAATTATCCTTGACTAGCGTCCCGCCCCGTCTTCGCACGGATTATCCTTAAATTATACACCTAAACCTTCCTCAAGAATCACTCTATTGATAGGTGAAAACCGCATAAAAATCCGTTCAGTAGTTTTTGAGTTTATCGCGAACATACATACTTACATACATACAAACAGACAGACGCGGCGGGGGACTTTGTTTAACGAGATGTATAGATACTTATTCTGGCTAAGATTTAATTCGAAATTTCATTTCATTTCATTTCATTTTCCGTATTCAATTTAAACTGTCAGATTTTTATCTTATTAAAACACCTTCCGTTACAGTGGACATCGCGTGTTAAAAAAAATTAAGAAAATCCATAACGTGCAGTCAAAAAATTTAAGTTAGTCAAGTGATAAGTGTTATTTGTACACTATTCCTGTACTATCCTTATGTAAGGAGGTTATATACATACACGTGTCGATGTCGCATCGTTGAGCGTTGCCTCAGAACTTTACTAAACCGAATCTTGTGAAAAGGAAAATGTTTACGTAAGTAGAAAGTAAGTGTTGTATGTTGTTGTTTTTGCATGTTTATTGACTGCAAGCTTACTCCTACTTTTATTTTAGTTTTGCTTGCAATAAGTTTTCGGAACGGAGGTCTAGTGGTTAGATAGTCTTGTTCCTTTAATTGAAAACTGCATATTGTGCTCAAACAGATATTTAAACAGATTTTTATACAGTTTGGGCTTTTTAAATGGGGCACCCAAATCCCGTGCTGCTACGCCAATATGGCCTTAGAAGACCGAACATTTTAATTAACAATTATTGACAATATTTTTTTACCAATAGATTCCATTTCTATCCATGTTCAAAGGCTTCTAAATAGTTATTTGTGCAACAAGAGAGGAAAGTTGGTTTTTCTTGCGAGTGTTTATTTTGAGTCCCGAGAAAGCGAAAGATTCTATAATTAAATCACGAGCAAAGCGAGTGATTCTAAGTTAGAATCTTAAGCGTAGCGAGGGACTCAAAAACACGAGATGTTAAATAACTTTGCTCTCGTGTTGCACATATAATTTTTCACCTCAGTAGTGAGAACATATTAAAGGTTAAAATGTAAACGAATTACCCAGAATAATATAGAAACAAAAAAAAAACAAGAAAAAACAATTCGTAATAGAAGTATGAAGTGGCAGTACTTTGTTTCACTCCCTGGAGTGACGAAAGTAGGCTTGTTCGAGCTGCTGAGGTGATAAATATATTTACAGTACATATGGTGCTACTTTTTCGCACTAGTGCGGAAAAGAGCACTTTTCGTGCATATGTCGAAAATTTAAAGGGGCATATGTACTGTAAAACGTTGTACGACACACGTGCGAATAGGTAATTCGCTACTCGTGTCGATTTAAAACACTCCCTGCGGTCGTGTTTTAATTTATCGCCACTCGTTTCGAATTTCCTATTTTCCGCACTTGTATCGTAAATAACTATTCCGTACTGAGTATGAAAAACGTTAAATTTTTCAAATACTCTTTTTTTAAGTCAAATATTCCTATTCAACTTTAGGATGATAACAGTGTATGAAATATTACTATTATTATTAGAAGAGCATTGGGAAGGGCGAAAAACGGAAGTAACGGAAAGTAATGTATGTAAGCTCTATTTTCGATATATTAGTTTTATTGTGATGTGTGCAAACAGTGTTTTCCTTAAGCTTATAATGACTAATTGGCATGGAAATGAACATGTGATTTTTCTTATTTTATTTTATACTAAATGTATAAAAAACCTGGGTTGATTAAGGAACCGAGAACCTAGATTAGTTAGGGAATTATGTTTTTCATAAATGTAAATGTTTATATTTTTTTCACTTTTTTTATTGTGGGACGTACCACATTATTACAATCTATAAATTGTTTATACAGATGTCAATTACGGTTGCAATGACTAAATTCGCGTTTATTGACGGATGGTCAGCAGGTGCAATTGGTAACGCATTGTACTGGCAATCCAAAGATGTGAGTTCGAGTCCCACGTTGGCTAGAGTTGATCATCGTTGATTTTTTCATTGTAATTGACATCTGTATATACAATTTATAGATGTATGTAACTTGTTTGTCAATAAAACTGTTTCTCAATCCGTACCAGGAATGCACTAAAGACTAGTCTCAGACTAACAATAATAGTTACGACTGTCGGCAACTCACGCTTGTTGTACACATCCCCAAAAACAAAAGTTGATGCTTACTGTTCCCGTAAGTTATTTTAGTTCATATTGTCTGTATGAAGCGGGTGAACTTTGTACTTTAGTTATCATATGTTTATATTTCCTACCCTTGTGTATACACGTACAAGTAGGCGCGTTTCGAATAAATATGATCTGGTATCAATGAATATCACACCAAAGTCATATTTTTAAAGTCTCCTCTAGATGTGACGTTTCTTACGCAAGAGAAATGTTCGTACACGTTAAGAATGCATTTAGACAATTAAACAAAGCTATGAACTTTATTCTCTGAAGACAGCCAGCAACCAAAGTAGCAGATTAGACTATGCCTCAAAAGCATCTACCATCCTCTAATAGATTAACGAAAAGAGATAGGACTCTATACAAATGTAGAACAATAACTGTTACAGATACTTTTGATTGCGAACTATAAATATATATCTCTATAGAAAAGTACTCCAGTGTGGCAGACACTTTTTGCGCGTTGTTTCATAGACTACTATTGGTGCTGACAGTACAAAGTATAGTCCTTCGAAGTACGAGTAGGAACACGAAACAAAGACAAATACTATTTGTTTATTAATAAAGTTAGTATATGAATGACCGGTATGTTTAGTTTTTATTTAGCAGAGGCTTTGACGCTCGCTCACAGACGCGCTCTGAAGTGCAACAAACGATGACAGAGTGTATATTACCCAAGCCTTTTCGGGTAAAAGGTCCCGTGGGAGCCGTTTCTCCTATGCCCATAAGCCTTTTCGACACTCACCCCGACTGCCCCGTGTTTCGAGCTCCTAACTAAAGTTGGCCAGTTTTCATATTTAACTTGTCTCATTTCATATTTTACCTTTATTACGTGTAATGATACATTTTTATTTATATAAGCTTCTTTGGGGGTAGTAAAAAAAAGTTATAATATTGTCTTCGGTTACCGCGATAGTTACTCACCAAAAGTTTGCATTTACCGATACGTATGTACATACTTCATGGACAAATCACATTTATAAATATGAATACACGTCGTGCAAACTTGGAATATACAGATTTAACGTTTACATATACCTGTTCGGAACTCTATCTGGGATGTGTTCGATGCAGACTCCGCAATACTCCGATACATAATGGAGCTAACCTTATCTCCGGAAGGTTGTGTTGTGCGTCGGACGCCAGAGCTTTCAATTCGTCAATCTCTGCCGTTCGAGTTCACAAACTCTACTAAGATTTAATCACCACTGAAAGCATATTATTGGTCGGAAACAATAGATTTCGATAGACGCACCGCAAATACTCGAAATATTATAAATCTAAGCGTATTGCCTGGGACCTAACTGTGCCCTAACAAGAGCACTTCCAATGTACTGAATAGTCCACCTACTGAATAGTCTTAGGATCCGAAGCGCGTTGAATGGAATTCGAAGAGGTTCTTTGCACTTATTGGGAAAGCGGAGACTATTTCTCTCCTATTTTCGTACTGCATTATGAACATTATTGTGTAAGTCACATGTTGTTTTCTCTATAAAGCAAAATTTGCAACAGCCCTTTAAAATTATCTTTGCAGTTTACTAACTAGTCGAAGGCAAAAATATCGATCCAGACAAATGGCTCATAAATATGTGAACACGACTTTATTGTCTAAGGTGTAAGAGCGTACACATATTTTTGAAACTGGGAATGTATATATATTTATTCCCTTAACTGTACTTATATAATATATTATTACTATTGATCAAGCTATGAAGGAGGACAATTGGGAAATATACCATGCTATTTTGGCCTGTTTTATGCGTAATCCGAACGGAGTCGCTCCTTTCATGGACAGACACGTGAGACTTAAGACAACAACGTTTTATACCTATTTCGACTGCATTTTCTCTTAAGCCAAGCATAATACATTTCACACTCATGCCGCGTCACCTCAGTATCTGCTGCTGACGGTTTCGTATAGACCCCAATCTCGTGTCCGACGTGAAATAATGTACATCTAGCAATTTTTCCGACCGCAACGGTGGTTACCTACTCTAGATTTAATTACTTTTGACCCGACTTGCTGAAGCGGGGGATATTTTCCAGTGTAGGTATACTTATACCCTATGTATACTTACTTATTTGGAACGCTCTTTAGCTTTAGCCAATGGTTTTCTGAAACCATTTAAGTTTTCTGTCGGCTTACGTACTTGATGCAGGATATTTAATTTTTTATTTACGTTTGTTTGTTTGTTACAGACATGCGGCGTAGGTACAGATGGTGAAGTGAGCGCGGCGAGATGGTGCCGTGTGTGGTAGCTGCGCTGCTTCTGGCCACGTCCGCGCGCGGCCTCGACATATGTAAGTGCATCTATATACCTGACTATTATATTTTTTATATTTTTATTATATTTTTACGTGGGCTACCATTTTCCAATGTACCCAGTACCCGCCTATATATATAACGGGACAAAGTTAAAACCCTCCCGCTGAAACCCGAGCGGTCTGAACAATGAGTTTCTTGAAAACAATTTCATTTGTAACGGAACGGCCAAGCATTTTGCAACTGAATTTTTAATAGAACTTTATAAACCAACTGGTGTACACTTTTACTTGAAAATTTAATAACGTTAGTACGTTGCCACACTATTTATCGACAATGGAACTTTATATTAGTTTAATTTGTTAACGGTAGTGCCTCGGCGTTTGACTTCGCGCACATAAACACGTCATTTAAATGCTATCGAAAATTGAAGTTAGTGGCCCGTCCCACTTCGATGTCTGTGCATGGGCCGCTTTAATATTTAATTAGAAACTTCCCAGTTCCTGCTCTTGTGCTGGAAAGTTATACATATACGAACACCAAATACTTTAAGAGCTACGTTGCGCCGTCATATTTCAATGAAACTTGTAATGGAAACTTCTCGAATCATTACTAATGCCGGCCCGGACACTTGGCGTGAATTGTGCGATCTGCAATTCAATTGTTTTCAGGCAAGGATGTATATAGTGGTCCGTTTGATGAAACTTTAAGGCCTCTGTTTACTCTCTGATCTATGTTATGTCTCTGTTGTTCGTCACACGCAAACTTCGAAGCTTGCATTTCTCACGGATTGTGTATTTTTGTAATTATGATTGTTGTGGCCAACTATATATGTAGTATTTCCGAGTTATGTTTAAGTTTTAAGTAGGTAACTATCCGTATGTTGGCGCCCAAAAACTGTTATATCATTACTGAATGTTTTAATCGTCTTACCTTCTTAACCCTTAAATGCATAATGATGTATATATGCATCGTATATTTGATGGTCCGTGGCTCAATATGCAGCTATCCAAAATCACATTTATTACTTTTATACAGCATGACACATCTATTTCAATTTATTAAAAAGTTATACAAAAAATCATGCATTTAAGGGTTAATGGAATAATTACAAAGGAATAAATGATACATATATAAAAGGACGGAAGGATGTTTGCTGAGCACACACTCAGTTAATCATCGCTGTTGGCCTGTCTGTCATGAAATTAGTGTCACATTTAAAAGCTATTAAGCTTTTGACGGAGACATAAAAAGCGGCCGTTATAACCCAACCGAGTTTTTTCCCTATCGGAATGTGAGGCCTAGAGGCGCCGATGCCTATCGCCAATACTGTTAACCCGTTGTCCGTCATGTAAAACACAGTTTTAGCGTGTTACTCACCTATTCGCTTAGTATTCACTGGCGGCGCCCGCGCACGCGTGTTCCTACCCAGTTCACGTGCCCGACCGGTTGTGACAATAGCGAAACGCGTCACGGGCGGCGGCGTTTAAACGCTTGGAAACGGAAGCAAGTGGCCTGCCTAAAGTACAAACTAAAACACACTTCAATGACCACTTGTAGACTTTAGGTAGTTGGTATAAGTGCTACGCATGCTCAGTTGGATTTTTTTACGAAATTCTCGGTACGCGTGACTTCGTCAAACCTCGATTCGTAGGAATTGTAGGTCTGCCGATTTTCTCTCTGTCTCTTAGTGAGATCTGATGAAGTATAAATTTTGGCTGACAGTGAATTGCAGAAAACAATGCCAAAATACACCTTCTACTAGTACTACTATAAATCTCACGCGACTGTACAAGTATATATTTAAAAAAAAATGGCCAACAGCAGATCACATCAAATAAAATATGCTAATTTCAGTTCAGATAAAAGGTCAAACGTAGAGCTAAATTTAGAACGTTACCTCTAGGATATCCATGTATTTTTTGACGCAACCATATTTATGAAATGGAAATACTAATACGTTTTAAGTTAAATATGAGTAAGGGTATTGATATTCGTATTCCATTCCGTATTAAGGTCCGTAACTTAATCTGCGATTACGCCAATCTTGTCAGAAAAAAGTTATGTACTCTGTTATGTTGGTCGAATTGACACTGAACTTCATTAATATTCCTAATTTCTAGATGTTACAAGACGCTCCCGCGATAATATCCCAATCTAAATCTAAAAATAAGTAATCTCTGCGTAGGCGCTTACATCAGAGTGCCCAAGTTTCCGATTGATTGGGCAAAGAGAGTAGGTAGGTAATCCGTTTATGATTGCTTCCTTTGTTCCCTAATCGTTAGTTGACAACAACATGCCGCCACGCCACGCCACGCCATTACAGCTCATTAAGACTGCTTACATTGCTTTGTTTGCTTCCCGATATATGCACCAGTTTAAATCAATACTAATAAGAATACAGGATGTCCCTGGCCATTGGACAAAGCCGAAATGTACTATGCATTAGAGCTCTTGATCAGGGTATTTAGAACCAGTACACAAAGTATCATAATAACAACCGGTGTAGAGGTTACGAAGAAATTAACAAATTACGATTTTTTACTTTGTAGCAGCCTATATGTGTTAGCTCCTGAGGTCATAAATAGTATGAAACCTTCGACCTTTTTGATTATCATTTTTATTTATGACACTATTAAGATTCTGACTTTTGACAAATGACATCATTGCCGCATATTTTCGAACAAATTGTCAAAAGCACTGCCAATGATTAATACAGTATGCTTCTTTTTGTTGTCGATTATTGGAAATAACTTTTATATGAAACATATGTTTTTTGTATCTTTTGTTTAAAAAAAAAAAATACTAACGGTAGAGCATTCCTAAGAAGTAACCCTACGTGGGATTTCAGGGTTTGTCCAATGGCTAAAGTCACCCTGTATATGTATATTATAAAAACAAACATTTGTTTTAGATTGAATTAACCAACATTGCTTCAATTAAGTGACATTCGACTTAGACTTTAACGTAACTTGAAAACGACACTATTGAATTCGTGAAAATTTAAAATATGACCTACCTATGACTCACAAAGACAAAATATGGATCTGGCTCAATTTAATTTTATAGTAAAATTACAACCCTAAATTTTATACATGAACCTAAATAAATAAATAAACATTCTTACACAGATTGAGCCCCAAGGTAAGCCCAAGGAGGCTTGTGTTATGGGTACTCAGACAACGATATATATATAATATATAAATACTTAAATACATAGAAAACATTGCTCATCACACAAATAAATGCCCTTACCGGGATTCGAACCCAGAACCAGCGGCTTCACAGGCAGGGTCACTACCCACTAGGTCAGACCGGTCGTCAAACACTATTTTTAATGAATGCGAATGATAGACGTAAGTACTTGCCATGATGCTTGCTTTAGTATTTTGGGACAGGGGGCCTAGCCAAGATTACAATCGTTGATAGATAACGCCAATGGAAACTAATAATGTATCGAAATAATCACATGTCTTTTCGTAGTATTCGTCATTCCAATACATTTTCGTTTGGCGATTGTCTAGGCCCCCAGAGCTCGGTCGACCAGATATTGTACAATCATATAAACCATGTTTGTTAATAATAATGGAGCCGTTATTTGATTACGAAAGTTTCAGTTCGTACCCAAGTTTTCAGATCAAAAGCGTAAATTGAAACTAGAAATAACATTGAAACTGTAGATCTCATACTTCCAACTAAGCAAATATTGGACCCGACTCCATGGTTGCTGACATACAATATGCTCAATCGAGTTATTTCGAGCGTCTTTGATTCCAACATTTCCAGGCAATAGGTATGCAATAACCGAAACATCTCGAACTACCACAACTTGCCCGACCAATCGACCTGCACAACATTCCTCCAATCGATAATCGAATAAGTTACTACAAAATTAAACATAATTGCTCAAATTACAATTATACGCCAGCGGTCATTATCTGCCCTCGTGTCACATAAACTATAATAACCTCTATTGCCACGGGTATTAAAGTCGCGAATTTACGATGTATTATGCTTTTCGTGAGCTCTTTGACCTGCTTTATCGATTTTTCAACATTCAACATGTAATTACCTACCACCCTATATTAACAGTCACATCTGGACATCGAATAGTTAGAAAAGTAATTAAGGTTAAGCCACGCCGTTATCGCCGCCGAAATAATATGGCCGCACATATTTGTCGTGAAAGCCACTGAGCCTGAAAAATGGAGAAGGGGAAAACAATATGCTAACGACTTCTTGTACAATGAAAGTAATTAAAATAATAGTTCCAACGGTATCACGCAAAGTGGTTTAGTTCGAGAAAAAAATTGGTTGGTTGACTTGGTTGTAATGGGAAGAACCGGCACCACCACCAGTATCTAGGTAACGTCGTCGTCCGCTCCGGCGATACCCTTATATTTATATGTGGCAAAGCCAATATTGTAAGCGGTTTAAGTTGACACTCAATCGTTTTATGTAAAAAAGAATATGTATGCCTTTCGTGGATGGATATGAATGAGTAGCGAGTCGCCACCGCTGTTTATTATTCATTAGACGACTACATGTCACGCAAGAGTATAAGCACGCACAAGCTCTGAGCTTCTGAAACTTTCCCCACTCGACATTTATTTTTCGCTCACACAAATTACTTAAATGTTGCTTTACTCTAGTACGGTTTCCCTAATAAAGAATTAGGCGGTAAATTTGGTCGTAAAATAATTATATTTCAATCGCTGAGACGTCAGAAGCATGCGCACTTGCGAACCGCTGTTAGCGGAACGGTTGCGTAAACGGGGATCGTTTATTCGTCTTTATTAATATTCAAAACTGGCTTTATGACGTTTGCAATTTGTTTTCGAGCGCTGAGCAACAAGAGACTCTGCTTGAGTTAACGAGACACGCAACAAGCGAATTCTATTTGCATTTTGACCTATAGACGATTGTCTTTTGTTCGTTTGAGGGGTACAAGGTACAAGGCAAAAGGGCCACAATGGAGTCTTCCTCGGCTAGAAAAATGAAGACATTTTGTCATTTTGTAATGCGACGGCGACCGGAAAATGCTTCCAGCGTAGACAGTCTGAGAAGCCATTGTACGATTGTACGCTTGATTGATTACTTTATTAGCTTCCAGAGCCAGGCGAGGCTCAACAAAACGATCAAGCACACAACTCGTTATATGGGAATATTGTATCCCTCGACTACGTATGCACTAGTTTGGTCGATTCCGGCGTCCGGCGTGCTCCGTAATGTTTATTGTGGCGCGCACGTCGTTAGCGGCGCATTGAATAGTAACCCACAACGAGCCTTTGAGCTATTATAAATATGTAATTCGCATACCCATTATGCCACTACGCCATTCTTAAGTTAAAACTACATAAATAAACCCTCATTAAGAATGTAGCATCGCACGAACGCAAGAAAGGTGTTAGGGGGAGGGCACGCGTTCTCTCTTGTTGTTTGGGAGTTCCGTTTGTGTTGTGATAGCGGGAGTGATAATTGTATGATATTTCACGCCTTATGCTCCCATTTGTATTTGTAATAGCTTCGTGCGGTTGTGCAACAGTTTTAAATTAAATTTTCGTCTATAGGCGTGCATCGCGCCGTACTTGAATGGAATGATGGATCGCCATTGTACATTAAGGCCGGGTCAAATAACGAGCGTTCAGCGTGCTCAGCGCTCAAGTCATAAATTAACTTTTTATTACACTAAATTTAGCTTAGCATTCGTAGCGTTTGCAACAAAGTTTCGAGTTTTAACAGCCTTAAACAACAATAGCCAGATGCTTTCAATAAATCCGTCGCGCTTAGAGCCCTTTGCGTTAAAGTTGAACAGTCTAATAAATAAATGTAAATATGTACGATTCATATTATTATGTTCTTGTACTAAAATGATGTAGCATACTCGTTTTGGTTTATATAATCCTTAAAGCCACGGCGGCGCGCGATTCCACCTGCGACCTTATAACGAGCTTTGTGGGTTCAAAGCAAGGCTCGTCGAAATAAGTAAACTATGCGGTAGCACCCCACAGGCACCGAGGTGCCTCTCTCTCCCCGCGTATCTCGCATCTCCCCTTTCGATTTGTTTACCGTGACACGCAAAAAACGAGTTTATTCATATTCCACTGACAGATGATATACTTTATTGTTCGTTCATCTAATTTTAAATATTAAAATATTGGTGCCCTTAAAACTACACCATTGAAAGTTGTATTAGAAATTCATTAAATCTTGAGTGTTCTTACGACGCAGCTATGTTTATAGTTGTGTTTGTTTGTTGTAAGATATTTAGTTGGCGACTAAAAACATACGTATTAAAATTTGAAGTCTGATGTATCAAAAGTTGAAAGTAATAGGTATCTTGTTTGTCCTAATTCTCAGGAGCGAAAGTTACTCTAGCTCTCATAAAGAAACCGACACATCCTTTAGGGTCTATCTAACCCTTATCTTGTTGCGGCGGTGTTATATTTCATGGATCATAATAAACGCGGGGTATTTCTCAATTGGGGCTGGGAACGACTATTTGTGTCCCTTGAGTACGTATGCTAAAAAATTGAAAGAGAATAAGGGATAGGTACATGTTGATTCACGAAAGCTGGCATCGAATGCAGTGAACGAAAATGTAATTGCATGAGTGACACCTGTATCGGTATACAGTCAGATCCATCATTTTACTTATTGGTTAATGTGATAGGTACACATATAGATATTTTCATTCACTCATTCATTCCATTCGTGCCAGCCCTTGTGAATCGACCTTATGTACTTACATCATTACATCGATTGTTTTGGTAGCGTACTAATATTATAACTATTGTCTGGACAAAAATGATCAGTAGAAAAAGGCGCCTTCTTCATAATAATTAGTAGTCTTAAATTGTCAAATTTTCTGCCTTATTCTATTGACAAAAGTTGGCTAACCAGACTAACTTAACATTGTGGCGTGGTTAGTGCGCTAATCTTACTTTTATCACTGGCGTCTTACATATCAGAAATAATTTGGCTTACTTTTTCAAATTGTCGCAAAATAGGTATGCCAGTGAGAATCGAGTTTTATGAAAACCACGTCACTGAAGGTTAAGTTATAAATAATATTATGTTAGAATTGCTTACAGTCGTGAACACATTATGTAAGTGTTCGCTACCGCTCATGTCTTGACGATGACATTCCTATCTGAGACAGTCAGAAGTTATCAAACCGTGGCAGCTAATTAAATGACACGACATAACGTACATATAAGGATTGTATCGTTTGTACTATAAATACAACTTAGCCGTTTTTTTGGTATTACATTTTTATTTGAAAATTACACAAAATTACATTTGTGCTTAAATAAGGTACACATTCCGTCCTGGAAGCTCTACGTAAAGCATATGGTTTAGACAAAATTTACTCAATTCTCCCGAGTAACAATGACGATTTCGGCCAAATACTACAAGAAAATTTACGTTTTGCGAACAAAACGATATTACACAAAAAATCGTACTATGCAAACCGCAATTGCATATGATTCGTAAAGCGAAACATCTGGGCATTATAGTCTAATCCAGCGGTCGACAACCTTTTAGCAGCCAAGGGCCACATAATAGTTAACGAAATTGACGCGGGCCGCACTTTGTTAATATTTATGACTTGGTCAGGTATTGTCGTTTTTCAATATTACATGAAAAATAGTCAGGGAGGCTCGCGGGCCGTAAGTGAGAGGTTCACGGGCCGCCTGTTGCCGACGCTGGTCTGATCATTTCTTTTAGTTAGAAAAAAAAAGTTTGGGTCTGTGCACGGCGGCCTTTTAGAGAATATGGTATGTTACGACAACTCCGACTTTGACATCCAATATAACTATGTTACCATGGAGCGTTTCTATCGACCCGCTCTAGCGCTAGGCTTTGGTTTTTAGCTGATTATTTTAGCTGTCTCCCTCATTTCGCTTGCATCAGAAATTTAAAGAAATCCAAAACGTGGGGTGAAAAATCGGTTTTATGTAAAAAATAAAATTCACCGCATTTATTCCGTAGCAATCATGAAGAGGAAACTTAGATAACATGTTATGG
Source organism: Cydia strobilella (assembly GCF_947568885.1). Taxonomy (NCBI): domain Eukaryota; kingdom Metazoa; phylum Arthropoda; class Insecta; order Lepidoptera; family Tortricidae; genus Cydia; species Cydia strobilella. The sequence goes on along the minus strand of NC_086068.1, from coordinate 7,937,405 downwards.
CAGCATATTAACCTTTTGTTTTTTTAAATCGTTCCAAGGAGTCAGTGAAATAGTCTCAAATTAAGCTCGATAGGCTTGTCCGAGATGTATTTGCTAGACGATATTGAAATGAAAGTAGCGTAAAGCAAATAAAATAAAAGTTAAAACCTTCTTATATCAGATATGGCTAAAAACTACCGTTAGCGCAAACCCTTAGAACATAGTAATACAAAACAATGCACATATGAACAGTTAGACCAGGTTTTATCTGTATTTATAATAATCGACCCTCCGAGTCCTTAGTACGACACATAACACATATGACTGTTGTGTAGCGTTTGTTTGTCAGCGTACCTACCGCGCGGGAACCTTTCCCTAATTGACTAATAAGCCCTCGCGGGACGCCGGGCCCTGTTGAGAAATTTGCGTGTCAACTTGTAGCTTACATTAATTTGCTTTGCATTACAATAACATCTTGTGCTTATGCGAATTTTATGCGAATTGCGCAGCGCTACGTTACTGCATGCATTAACATTTAACAATGATCAACGGATGCCCTTATTCATAAATCTCCGACTATCTTATTTTAATCAATTTGACATTCATATTCGATTAACTTTATATAGTTAAATATATTTTGATATTTGTACTTCTTACAGACAATAACTATTCTAGATAACAGCAGCATACTAAGTTTTATGAGTAAGGGCGACAACATTTAACTCGAAATCGTTTTGGGTGTATGGCGAAGTATTGATACATACTTAGTAAAGTAACATGTACTCGTATTGTTCATTGGTCAATGCTTTAAACATTGAAGGTTGTTTCGGTTATGGGGTAAAGGCGTACATGTTCGTAGCTTAGCGATTACTGCGCAACGATCACGTATTAGGGCAATATAAAATGCTCCATTGAAACTATAATTTTATATTCACACACATGATTTGATCGATCACGGTTTTGTTTTCTTTGCTAAAGGAAAGGAGTAATATAGTACATTGTGCAACATGGGGCGTAAGTTAACTCGAGTCTATAAATCGCTCCGGCAAGCCGTCGCGATTTAACTATACTCTCGTTTGATATATTATTATGCCCCGAGTTACACACAATGTTTTTCATCACACTTGCAATACAAAAATGAAGTATAAAGACAAAAAACCGTTAATTATAATAATAGAAGCTTCATAACTCCCTAGGGAAAACGCTTTTTCTATAGTTCCCGCTAAGCCTGCGTGCAATTCCACATTTACTGAGCGAGTGTGATGAAAAAGGAGTTAAATAGAACCAAAAGCTCTTGCATTGGTGAAATGTGAGAATGGATTTACAAGTAATATTTTGCGATGGTGTGGTGGGATATCTCGTTAAAACGTATTCAAGCAAACGCACATTCGTAAACTACCCTGGACATCTTCCTTACCCGCGTCTGGATCCTAAGCTGCATCCTTTGTCTTTTGAAAGAGTGCTCCAGCACATCCGACTTAACAAGCATAATATAAAAATTCAGCATTTTCCGGTAGCGGCCGCTCTGAATTTTCCTAAATAACGAATGTGCTCGCCCGCTTTGCCTAGAATTCCCCGCAGAAACCTTTATTAATAAATTTATACGCACTGAGTGCCCGGGTCACTCGTATCTAAAATTAATATTTGAATTCAATGGGCCTACAATCCAAAGGGTTGCCAAATAAGGGCAAGTAGGGTGAGGTGCCAATGCCAATGCTCGAACCGACGACTAAATACTAGTTTCGAGAAACTGGTTGTTATTTTATATGATGGCGCTTAATAATTGTAAGTAATTATACCTTATTGTAATATAAAATATATGCTTTGAATGCTGTACAAACAGCAACACTCGTAACTGTACATCGGTGGGCCTTATTACAAAACGCACAAGGTCCAACGATGTACAGTTAACAGTGTGGATGGTACTTTTATTCTGCCTCAACGGTCGGCCGGTCGATCATTCTATAGTTATTTCTAGCACATGAAAAAAGCAACGCATTGTTTGCCTTACGTTTTAAGGATTATCTTGTATTAACTGGTATAAATGATACCGGGATAATTGTACCTGATGCTTCTTGATATTTCTTGGCTAGTTTTTTCTACATAAATATGTCACTTCAAATTATCCGTCTCGTTCAATAACTACTCTGTCCCACGGTTTTTGCTTATCAAAACACTGAATTTAGTTGAGATGCAGGATGCAATTAATGGAAATCAGTTGGAACTTTACGCCGCGAAAGCTGGCCAAACGCAAATAATGAATACCTAATAGCGAATGCCTTTAGAGAAAAAGGTATCGTGAATAATATTTATCTCTTACATACAAATATTTGCGAATAAACTGTAAATAGGCAAAGTAATCTACTTTATTTTAACCTGTTCAATTTGCCAGTGCATGCATGATTGAAGATGTGACGCTTAACGATTGCTTAATATATGGTTTCTAGCTCTGAGGACCTTTGTCATAAATTGGTGACATGCTTTCTGGCCTAAACTGATACTTAGGATGTATATATAAATTAGGCTTTAAAGTTGTGTGTCATTATGAAGTTCCAAAGCAGATAGAACTTTTTGCTGAGCACGACAGCAGTGGGTGACTGTGCGCTCTACCCTTCTTAATTAAATGAGCAAACATCGGGCTAGCTATGTAAATAAGTTCTGTCCCACGCATTTTAAGAAAGGATTGGAACTCCGTCTGCGAGCGAATATATTTTCAAACGTATTTTCTCACGAATGACTTAGTTTCTCTTGGCTCAGCGAATTTTTGTTCGTGGTGAATATCTATGAAGTCTTAACAATTCTGAAAAGTATTTACCTACGTATTAAAATAAAAACATAATTTCATACGTTAACATATATAGCAGCTGTGAGCTATACAGTCTCACATAACCACAAATAGCAAGTGAATTTTCATGTACTTTTTGATCAGTACGACGTAAATAGAGTAAATACTTATGAAATAATTTGCTTTTCACCTCCGCAGCTCGAACAAGCCTACTTTCTTGCGAAAAAACAGTGACGAAAGTGCGACTTTCGTCACTCCCTGGAGTGAATTGATATTTCTAGAAGCTTTCGTCATAATGATGATGCCTTTCATTCATGAATGAATGTAAATAAAGGTGGTTAACTTTACTTGATGTTGAATTTTTTTTAATCTTTAATATGTTCTCACTACTGAGGTGAAAAGTTGTATGTGTCACACGAGAGCAGTTATTTTACATCTCGTGTTTTGAGTCCCTCGCTACGCTCAATATTCTAACTTAGAATCTTTCGCTTACTCGGGACTCAAAATCAACACTCGCAAGAAAAAACAACTTTCCTCTTGTTGCACAAATAACTATTGAATACCTACGTAATGAATGTAACGATCCTCACCTGATATGGGCTGATGAAACTTCCGTACCTAATATAATCATGTTTACGCATCCGCAAACAAACGTTAGAAAATTTCAATTTACACCGCTTCAGTGATCGCACCCTTGAAAAATCAATAGATATTTATCTGCTAACCCAAACAGTAACAGTGAACATTAATATCAATCCTCACCGGGCGGCGGGCTACTCGAAATTTGAAAATACGGTCGCGTCGTCTCTTTCACTTAACTTTTCCGTCGCTGGGGAGAGAGAGGAACGGCGCGGAGGACACGGTGTGAAGCCCCCGACACTCACACACCTAAATATTTACTTGTGTGCGTGTTGTTGACGCCCTAATCATAATTAATAATTAGCGTGCTCATTCGAGAACGCTAAATATGGACCCGTTTCGTTTCCGCTCGGAGAATGTTAACCTTTTGCCCACATCTATCTGATTTTAGTCTGTAGGTGTACAACATTTTTGTAAGCTATAGCTAGACTTCCACTCGATCCGGCGTTGACTACGGCACATTGTACATCTTCGTGCCTCAAATATTTACCAACTACATTTTATTATGTGGCCCAAAAATACGTTGGTGGGCCAAAAATACGTTGACTTTTTTTACTGCGGCATAACATAATGATGATAATTTTAACAAAATGTTTGCGTTTGTGTATCAAAGCTAAACGAGTATTTTGAAGATATGTAATACGTTTTATTTTACTTAAATGATTGTAACTCCACTTCCATTTTATTAAAAGACGTGTAAGTAAGAAAAAGATTCCATATAAAATTGTTTGTCAACGTATTTTTGGTTCAGTCTGTGTCTGTACTGTAAGAGACAGGAATCACACTCACTTTGAAATTCTCGCCCTCGCCCTATTAAGTACATTGTTTTAATATACCTTATTACCTATTAAACATTTGGGAAAATACGATGCTATTTCTAAGTTAATTTTAAATATTTTTCGTTGGCGAATGTCACAGTGTAACAACAAAAAACGGTCCACATGTCCAACACCCGACACTGTCCAGCGACATCACAAATGCTGTAGTAATAAAGCGTCTAAAGTACACATTGCGTCAGGATTTTCCCACACCGTATATCACGCTGTTATGTCTACACTACATCATTACGCTATTAGCCCTTTTCCTCTTCAACACTAAAACTTAATAAACACTAATGAACTGTCACATTATGCACTCCTAGGTAACTTCGCGTAATTCTCTTGGGCACCTATAAATTGTACCATGTGTCATGATGCCCCAGGTCTCGCATAACATTTACTAAAACCTCATTTCTAATACACTTACCTACAAACAGCATGCTATTATTCAGAGATGTTTCCTTACAAGATTTTGATTTTAGGCAATTTCGTAGAAATTAAATATTTACCCTGATATACGGTTGAAGAAGCATTTTTATGTTCACATTTGTCTGCTTTCAAATTCTTTCATATTACATATTTTTATGAAGTTTTTATTTCTGATTGCTCGTTGTTACGATTATTATGATACTTGTACGTAAAAAGACCAAAAGCGAATAGTAGTCGCAAGGGTTATCGTTATCGATTATCGTTTTACTTTTACCATTGATTGAGCGGACATCATTGCCGACACACGTAAAACGAAAATTCATTTATATTATGCTGAAATAATTGTGGTTCAAAATCTAATGTTATGTGTCAAACGCTAAAGGTTTGGCAACCACGAAGAGAAACGTCTGATATTAGCTCTAAAACACAACATTAACCGTCCAGTACAAATTTGCATAGAAAAAAGCCTAAACCTTGGCAGTACTAGTACTTTTTAGATTGACAATAATAGCCTTTCACGCTCTGAATACGCTAAAAAGGGCGCCCGTCCACCGACGAATGGAGAAGGTTGAAAACGTACGACAATGCTAATTAAAATTGCGGCACGCGATTGACGTCCAGGAATGTTATTCCAGTAGCTTATTGAGTGCAAGTGAAACAAATAACACCGGTTTAATCCTTTGTAAGGCAGAGGGAACATATTTCCTACTTGATCTTGAACTTTATTTTAAAGCCATAGGGTTCAATTTAGCATAATTTCTGAACCCTTATGCCTTATAAAGGGTTAAGCAAGCTTTTATAGATACGTACGGTCGTTACGAGTCTCAAAGCCACACTTAAAATGGTTATCTCGAACGTTCGGCTTGCGTGCATTTGGGAAGCACCCTCTATTTGCCCCCAACGCTGAAGTGCAAGGCAGGAAAGAGCTTACTAATGGCTAAAAGCCAGACGGGATGGTAACATTGAATTATAAAGATGCCACTCACAGCTCACATAGTCAAGCACGAAACAAAGCCTTCCTCTGCTAATAATGCATGGCAGATGATCCGATTATACAACCCAATGTCCATGACAGTTTACCATCGAAACGGAACTTCACTACGCTACCCAAATTTTCATTTTCATTGCGTAGCCGTTGCGTTACTAGCACAATCGGAATAACACAAACTGCGAAATCTCTTGGATAGTGATGAAATTTGGTATATACAGTACCGGCCAATAATATATCGCCTTTGAGTGTTTTTGTATGAGGTTATATGTATAGAGTAAACAATATAGGTTAGTTTGTAGATTGCATATTTTACTAGTCATTTTATACAAATATATGATGAATACTACAATGAAATACTGTGAATTACAATAGGATACTCAGCATATTACTAAAAAACCTCTATTAAAAAAATGAAGTTAACAATACATTTAAAAAAAAGCTTCTATGAAAAACCATTACATGAGACCAATTTTTCTCATCGTCCGTACAAAGGAATACTACTAGACTACCTAAAACAGTAAGGTGGAAGTCACTCACAAATATAAAAAAAAAAGTTATACCGTAACGTAAAAACATGAAGGTGATATATTATTGGCCGGTACTGTATGTTAATAGGTCCCTTTTTCATGTCCACACCATTTGACATTTGGGGACCTCGAGGAACCGCAGCCATCTTGGAAAATGTGTGCCATCTATCGACACACGATTTAGTTTTAATCGTGTGTCGATAGATAGCAGTGAATTTACTGTGGCTACAAAATTTACTATGACAGTACCGCTCTATCCTATTATATCCTCTTTGACCGAAATTCAAGTTGGATATTCAGATGGCTGGCGGCTTTACCCGGGCCGCTTCGTGCCGTTCGAATCAAAGCATAGTTTCCTTTGCCACTGGTATTATTACTTGAAAGCTTGTTGTCTACCTATTACGGTTACATTGCGAAAAGCGACTTGTGTTCAATATAGTGCATACCTACTCTAGTTTATTGGGTGGACACGGATTTTGATGCAGTAGATCGATGCCACTGGTAGAGTGGTAGCACTTTAACAAGTACATCTGTGTACCCATTACTTTTCAGCAATAGCAAGGGGGCAAAGATATATATTACTAACGAAAATACTTTATATTACAAAGTGACCGCGGGCAGTCCGTAGCTGAAAAGATGTCCAGGGAAAGAATAAATAATAGGGAAATAAAGAAAAGGAATCCTTTTATACTATTTCATGCTAGTAGTACTGAAATATAGAAAATGAATACCAATGTTTAAAACGTGCCTTCTTTTATAACTTATGTAACAATCTAGTAATGTGTTTTGATATACTATTGAATATAAATACATTTATTTATACTTATTATGATATTAATAAATATAATTGGAAAATGTGGTTTCTTAAACCTAGGTTCTCTTAATTGATTTAACAATAAAGTAGTACTCAGATCATTTTAGACAACTCGCCCGCTTGACTACTTCTGCTCTGCTGCTGACGGTATACTCCTCAGAAACGTGCCTTCTTGTGTTCTTTAGCTTTGTTAGATTTAAAATATATCACTACTTATCACTTATCACTCGTCGAAGGCACCCTTTGTTACTAAATTCAAGGATGTATGTACCTATAATTAAATATCGTGTTTATTTAAATAATTACTTAAAGCATAGTCTAGTCATGCAAGCACGTAAAGCATGTCGATTAATTTGACAGCCCAGGCCATCGCTATACATATGTAGGGGTCAGCGACATATAGTCCCCAGCTCCCGTGCGTCGTGCGTCCCATCGCGTTAATGATTTACCCTCCTACCTACATGAGCTGCGCTGAAATGTCATCAAAGTTCCCGTGCCCCGGGTAAATTGTTTATGGAATAGGGTGAACTCGGACAATTTTGTGGAACCATGTCTTAGAGCATCTGTGCATGTGTCCGGCATCGAGTTTACCTTTCGTGACGAAAAGTAAAAATAAGAGCTAATTTGGAACAGTTCGTAAATTTGTCGTTGTGTTTTTGTAGGTTTCGTCAAATTGTTGTTTGGAAATTACGTAGGTCCATAAATTTTCTTTAGCAACAATTTTTGCTGTCAATTTCTAATGTACAACATGTCGGTGAAAATCGATTGTTTAATATCACTAATTTAAGCTTCACTAAATTAGAGAATCCCGGGTATGAATTTGTATGGCGATTATCGGGAGCATATCCTACTCAGAATAATTGTATTTATGTAATAAATAATTAACCTGTTAATTGTATTTATTATTTAGGTATTGTGAATCTAGCAAAACAAATTACATTACAAAAAAATCCTTCAAAACTGTTTTAACACTGACTGGATATCCATAATAATACCTGTCCAGAAACGCCTGAACTGAATTGTGTATAAAATAATAGGACTGTTTCTGCCTACACTTTCTACCACGAATTGTGTATCACGCAATTATTGATTCTGTCAAGTTATGTTCGAATGTATGGGGAAGACAAACAAATTATAGCCAGCATGAAATGAATGTGGTATGATACCTACCTTTGGGTATGGTGGTTTACGCACACTAGCGTCCCCTCCCCGCCCCCTGACGCAACAAAGTCCTGACGAAGTTGACAGTTTTTTTTTCGAGAAAAGTATTAGTGTCATGGTAAGAAATAATTCTTAATAAATTTCAAACAAAAAAGGTTATACCTATCGAACTTTTTGGTAAGACCACAGAGGATATAATAGGATAGAGCGGCACTGTCATAGTAAATTTTGTAACCACAGGAAATTCACTGCCATCTATCGACACACGATTAAAACTAAAAATGAAGATGTATAAAAATACGATAAAATTTATTTATTATGGATAAATGATTTTTTTTATTTCCATTAATTATTTTTATATGATTTTGACCCATGTTCTTTCACTGATATGCGTTAAAATTGTTAAATAACAAACGAAACCGTCGACGCCATCTATCCGACAGTAGACCAAAGGTAGTGGCGCCAAGAAAATTTGGTTCTCGATAAAGTTATATAACAAAAATGTAATCTGATAATGGTCAAGTACAGAATATGTGTAATACAAATTTACCATTTTTAGCAATCCAAACTTTACGAAATTTACAAATAAGAGCGACAAAATCAGTGCTTTACGCGCGTTTACCTAAGCGTCCATCAGAAAAAAAATCATTACTAATTTAGTGTCTGTTTTCAAAAAAATTATCCGATAAAAGGCAAGGTAAGAAGACGTGCTAATAGAAACCAGTACTTGTTATTTCAATTATGTAACAAAAGGTGTACAATTTCACCGACTAATTCTATCAATTTTACATTTTTGCGACTAAAATCGACACCGGCCTCTTAAGAGGCCTTTATAGGCCTTTAGAGGTTCAGAAATTAAAGTTCAAAATCAAGTGGGAAATATATTCCCTGCCTTACAAAGGGTTAGAGAATGTTGGTGCGTACTTATTTATCAAGTATGTATCAAGAAAGTTTAGAGAGTGTATAACATGTTGAAATCGTTTAATGTATAAGTTGTCAAGGTGATTGTGGTTGACAGACGCCTTAAAAATATCTTGATATTTATTTAGCATTCGTATTTTTCCGCTTCTCAGAAGAAGCCTGATATTGCTGAAGTTTCTAATAACTAGGATATACCTGTTCAACAAGCCTTTGACTAACAAACTTGTACTAATTATGTTTAATTTCGAATCCCGGCTTTTGAAATAGCACCCATAAAAATATGAACTTTAGAAGTTCTTGTTTTTCTTTCCTTGACTTTTATAAGATTGAATTGAAATGTTTCTTTATGTAATCGAAAGATTTTATAACTCAAACAAGATTGTATGGTTTTTGAAAAATCGATAAGTTTAATATTTAGACATAAGTGGTGCTTAGGGTACTTGCACCATCCCACTAACCCAGGGTTAAGCGTTTAAACCGTTAACCTAGTTTCAAATTGTACTGGTAACCATGGTAACTCCAGGTTTAACTGGCTAACCCCCGGTTAGTGGAATGGTGCTAGTGGCGCTTAGAGTCTAAAGTCAAAATTTAGGCCACAGTCATTTAATTCATACCTTTAGTTGCAAGAATGAATTTTTGTAGTGCTATGATCTATTTGTATATTGGTATTGTTTATAAATTTATAAATACTTACATACCTGAATAACAAACAAATTAACTCGATACAGGTTTTTTATGCGATTTTGACTACGGAACCGAAAAAATGCTGAATTTACAGCCATTGCCGACCGTCCGCCCCTCGTCCAGGGCAACCATTCCACCGCGCTAAATGGTTACGACGTAACTTGATTACGCACTCTTACTATCATTAGATGGAGGAGCTTGATGTGATAGCATTTTATCTAACTAATGACCGTCCGCACATGGTTGCAGAAGGACTTACCTATATGGTGGCCTTAAATACTCCCTACTCTGAACTCTAATGCCCGCCCGTAACCCCTTTCCCATTGTAGCTGGGGAGCCGGCGATGCTAAATGTGTAGTTACCCTAACGTCGTAGAGATCTATTGGAATCGAAAGATTAGATGATAAGAAGAAGAAAAGAAAAGGTTAAATAAAGTTTTTTTTTCAGCTTTTATAACGTCCACAATTTTTTTTAAATTTCGGGTGGTTGGTGGAGGGTTAAAAAAATCCAATTTAATGCTATAATTTTTCTATAACTTAATATGACACTTATTTGTACGCATTTCCTTAATCTGACGCGCGATTTTCACATTGTAACCGTCAGATTAAGGAAATTCGTACAAATAATCATCAGATTTAGTAATAACACAATTATAGCATTTATTTGGAATAAAATGACAAAATCTACAATCTGCTTAACGATCTTTTGAACCCCCCACCAAACAACTGCTCAACATAGACGGCTAAAAGTGGTAAAGGTAGACTCCACGGGGTAGCAAGATATTACTCATATCTTAATCTGACGCGTTCGAGTTACTACAAAAATCCCCTCTTGGGCTCCCCGACCATTACCAGCCTTTATCCTTTATGAAATATTCTGATGCTGAGACTGACGGCGCCTATTAATACTACATATATTTAAGCTTTATTGCAAAATGGCACGACACATTAATAATAAAGTAGTTCTGTTAGTAATTATACGTTGAACAACGCGGCAGCGCAGTCTACTAAAAATATCGATCGACGCTGTTCGACAAAAAATCCAACGATGCTTTTCACTCCGCTGTCGGGCTTTTAGCAACGCCTCAAGGCCATGAGGCCTAGAGAGCTGAAGTTTTGCAGACAGGTAAAACTTTCCCGGAGCGCTTTAAGGAGCATACCTTAGCTTAGCACAGGGAATACCTACCGCGGCACACATTTATATTTTGCCTACTCTCATAAAATTACTTACGAAAACTATTTTTGACTGAAATTTAAGCTGATCATTCAGCGAGCCCGAGAGAGACTACAAAATGGAACTCTGAAGAGTGGTTTACCTCGCCAAGTTAATTTATTCGCGTTCTATCGCTCAGCGAAGTCTGGGCATTGTTGGGGAAACTCCCTGTCTCGAATAGTGTATTAACAATTTAGCCGTTCGAAGCTCGTCTAGCGAGAGAATACTAAGTGACTTTTTCTGGAATAACACCTCCTTACTTACCTGAGGTTGGAATGTGTTTAGGTCATTCATAGGAAATAATATTGCTTTCCTGGGACTCGTGGGGACGCGCGATTTGTGTTTTCGCATATCTCGTTAGTTAGATGTTGTTGTCTGCCCAATACTCGTAAGGGTACATAGCGAAAATATACCCTACTTTATTATCACAGGTACACACAAACCTGTGATAATTTAATAATGGCCTAGGAAGGTGTAACTGTAACGAATACTTATAGTTTTTCATACGCTGGCTTGTATGACAGTGGTTACATTCAGAATAAAGAGGGAAGCCAAATCGTTTCCGCAAGAGGTGCCAAGTACCATTTACCCTCACTATTGCAAGATTAAACATTGTTTTATCTTGGCCTTTACTAACATGTTAAGTAGGTAGCTTTAGATGATGTAGGAAAACCAGTATTACATATATTGAATATGCACTTGCATGACCTCATAATTTTCAAACTGTTCAAAACTAGCAGAGCGAGATCTAAACCAATATCGCCTTGTGCTTGTGTCATAAAAATAAATGTGTGTTTGTCATTTCTCACATTTCTGTTAACAAGAATGATTAGGTATCGCAACGTTTGTCGTTGTCGACAATATTTACACGTGTGCATTAATAATTATAATATAAAGAACACTTCATGATGGTGTTTGCCGAGGTTAAATTTGGATTCTAGCGATCCCATTTCAAAGGTGCCTTCATCATTTCGTTCCGGTGTGTTTAATCTATTTTTAACGGATTCTTTATAAGAAAGTTCTCTATTTAACGCGTTTTTGTATATGTATCTCGGTTGAATATAATTTACAAATGTAATTTTATTCGCTCTAAAACTTACAGGTGAGAAAATGAGAACAGAGATTTCTCTACACCCTTTAAATAGCTTCCTTACACCATTATCTATAAATAGCTACCTTAAAAGGATTTAAATGAAATAAGATCAAGCAGAATAAGTAGACAGGCTCAACTGCTAACTGGTTGAATATTTTTTCATGATGTAATAATAATAATAATGCTTATTTTTATTTAATATTTATTACTTATTAAAGAGATAGATAGACACATACATGTTATAACAAAGCTCCCCTGTAGTTTACAGTTAGTTTGACTGTAGAGTTAGGTATCATTCTCACTTTCGACTTTATCACATATAATATTATAGTAAAATGCTGTAACTGAAGTGTATTCTGAAATATACATGAAAATAATAATATGAATACCTAGGTAGGTATACTTGTACCCTGGATACTCCATAGGGGAACAATTCCCTCAAAGAGCATCCAAGTAATAAGTATAGTCTGTAGAATTATTTCGATAGTCGATAAAAGCACCAAATTTGAAAGTGTAGGCGCAAGAGGTCGATCTTCCATAGTAATTTTGAATTTCTCCCCTTTATACTTTCTATGACAAATTGGCATGCCGTACTATATTAATCAAATAATAAACTGAAATAGATGTCATATAATAAAGAAAAAGTGACTAAGCCCTCCAGAGGCACAGGACGGATTCGAACCGGCACCTTTAGGTTACCCCGCCACGCTTACACCCGTACCGATTTCTCGAGTATACACAATGTTATAGAAAGACTATAGGCCTCTTTGACTAATTCTCAGTGCGAGCAGCACGTGCTTGCACCTCCTATACGAATCCCCTACTACGGGATTACGATATAGCGAGAGAGACGGTGCCGCCATATATACAACTTTAAGAACAAATAAAATTATTTTGATTTGTTCCCAAAGTTCTATTAATGGAGTTTTCCGCTTAGTACAGCTTTGATAATTGAGTTGTATTTTGTTCGCAGCTCAATGCATCGCGCCCCTGGGCATGCAGAGCGGGCTCATACCGGACAAGGACCTGAGCGCCACCTCGTCGTTCAACGACGGGAACGTGGGACCACAGAATGGAAGGTAAGCAGACTCTAGCCTCTGTCACCCACCACTTTGACTGTCACCTGATAATAACTGATGCAGGAAGTAAACGTGTATTGAAGCGATCCCTACTTATCGAAACGGAAATTTACAGAAAATATACAGTGTCTGAGGGCCTACCGCCAACATCGAAAAATCGAAAACTGTTATCTGCTTCACTGTCGCTCTTGCATATTCGAGAGGCACATAAAGAAATTTGGAATTTAATTTTTCGCCGTAGGGCCTCAGGTGCAAATTTTGCCGAAGGAGCTTCAACTTTAGACAGTGTCTAAGTCCGACGATTATCGAGAAGTTGATTGAGCTAAGCGAGTTTTCGTAAATGTTAGAGAGCTGTCGTCTTTAGTGTCAACAGTCAGGGACTAACGATTATTATATCATGGATCAACGCTCTACATAATATATAGGTACAATCGTCATCAAGCGGGCGGCCTAGGTGCTAACAAATATTTATACAGGTTAGAATGCATAATTTTGCTTACCTGGCCGGCTATGATACATCTGAGAGGCAGACTTCAATCACACGTGCTCTACACCGATATTTGATGGAGCGCAGCGCAGCTGCTTCGGTAACTCAATTGGTCCTGGACATACAAACTAAGCGAACATTGTGACCATCGATATGTAGCCAGTACAAAGACAATGCATGTCGATATGTATTCACATCCTCACAGTCACCACCATTCATAGTTCGATTCGGTTAGTATTCGAGTTTCATTCGAAAGGAGGTGACTGCATGTCTAAATAATATTTACGTAAATTGCCGATCAATTAACGGCCCTAGCGACGGCACACATATATAGGTATATAACCTACGACTTTTAGACATCGCCACTTTTGGTCTCCTCATAAATAAAGCACATACATGAGACATCTATTTTTGGTTATAATTATGTCTGTTATCCAAACCTTATAGGTAGAGCACCTAGTTATATTTTAAAATTGGAACTCCACGACAAAGACTTACCCCCTTATTCATAAACGTCTACTAAAGTTGACAAACCGCTAATAATTGTTTGTCCCTTTCCGACGTATTGGTATGATGGAAAGGGACAAACGATTATTAGCGGTTTGTCAACTGTAGTAGACGTTTATGAATAAGGGGGTTAATGTTCACATGAGAACATACTAACAACAATACCCCATTCATCAACCTTATATTGTCGCAATAAGGTCTACAAATTGTCAGTTTACTGTAGAGTAGGTAGGGACTCCAGTCTTTTGAGTCTAAATTTAACCTCGACTCATATTTACGAGACTCACCGCTTAAAAATTAAGAACCTTCCGTCTCTTAAGTCAGTCGAATCATTTACATATTGCGTCTTTTTAAGCGCAACTCAATGGGACTCGAGCCTCTGAATAAAGACTGACAACAGTTTTATCTAAAAAACAGAAGATATATGCTTTCTTGTATGGTTTGTGGACCTAACTCATAAATGTTACACGAAGACAATGCTTTTTTATTATTTTTGTAAAAAAAATAGTTCTCGGAAAATGTCTCAAGTCTCTACAAAAGACTAGTCTATAACAAGTTGAAAATAACTCGAGTTTCAACTTAAGTATAAGACTGAAAAACAAAATCTAGTCTCAAAGCAGATAACTCAAAGGACTCGAGTCTTAACCAACACTAGTTTACTATGTTGGCGATGGTTCAACGGATGCCTCAGAATGAAAGGTGAGCTCGCCGTGGCCACGCCCCCAATCACGGGAGATTTACGAGGATATTTGACGAAGCGGGGCTTCCTCTGCCATTCTTCACTTAATTGGAAATATTCTACCGAAGATTCGGCCCATCTCTAGAAGTAGAGCTGCATTAACTTTCAACAAACCGACTACAAAATAGCACATGGCGGCTGTTTTCGTCAATTTACCAAACAATGATTTTAAACAGACACTAAATTTACGACTATAAACGATTTGACGTTAATCGTCCATTGAACAAAGAAATAATGTTAACGATCGCAGCGATTCGCTTACGTTCAATTTCAAAGCTAAACGTTAAGTTTCAAGTCCGATTGTCAATAGCACCTTATTGGCATTCGACAAAGTGGTGTCTTGCGTCTTACAGTTAAAAACGATACAAATAAGTAAAAAATAAATCTTCAGATACTTAATTAGGACCGTTCAATATTTTCTGTGCATTTCGCTTGCACGAATGTACAATAGGGTCGTTCTGAAATGAATCAGGAATTCTTTTTAAAGACTTATGCGTTTTTAGATCGTGTCAGATATTTATACACACTTCATATTATTGCAGGTTACATTAATAGGTTCTATCGTGGTCTCAATAAAAAGAGGTGAAGTAGTTACTCGCTAATGGAATGGATTTGACAGATGTTGTGAATAATAAAATTATACGATATCGTTTCTCGGACGGCTCCTTATTTATCTTGCTTTCGAGTGAATAAATATCTAAAGAGAGTACTTGTTTACCTCATTTAAATACCCGACGTAGTTTCAACATTATTGGTCATAACATACCTCTAGGTTATATAGCATCGCCCTTAATAAGCGCTGTGCATTATATGTTGTTTATAACGCGGACTAAAAGTGAGCCATTATCTTGTAACGTCCCGTTGTATATGCAAAATGGTGAAAATGAGGTGCAACATGACGTCTGATGCAAATACGGGACCGTTTCTCAGCCACTAAGCGACTTGGCGCGTTCCGAGTATGAGATAGTCGACATGACGTGCTACACGTTGCACCATCCACACTGTTGACTGTCAATTGGGATCATGACACATGTTGAATTTCATAACCAAATCTAGTTGAATAGGTAGAAAATCAGCAATTTATCACAATATTTGGACAAAAAAAAACAAACGCCTGTTGCGGATATCATCATTGGTATTTTGGGACGAAGCATGTTGCTGTTTTAAAACTATATTGTGTTAAATATCAAATGAAAGAGCTCGTAATAAGAATTTCAAATATTTTTTTTTTGTAATTACAAAAAAAATGGATATGATAAAAAAAACAGCTCAATCGGGAAAAGGGTCAAATTTAGTTTCCAAGATCTGACCCACACGCAATTTTCTTGTTTTCCATAGGGTACTTCAATACGGCTTCAACTTGATCGTGACGTCACGATCGAAGACCGTTTACTTAGGGCGTTTCGCTCGTAGAGCACGATTGTCAGACTAACTGTCATTTCTGACATTCGTATTTCTTTAATGCGATGGGTTCCATGTAGCCATTTGATTCTCAAAACCAACCGGATCGCCTGATACTATTAATAAATAAATACTTGTCATCTAGCCTATTCGTGAACTTTACTGCAAAGCCTATAGGTCTACTGATGTGTCTGATGATCAGTTTACTCTTTTACCGCCAAACCCGTCAAATGCCGCGATCGGCTACAGGCCAATATCAATCTGTGTGCATTACGAATTAGTATTCATATATTATGCACGCGTTGATGTCTGTTGTACTACTGAGATACGTGCCTAATTTTCATTAATTATTTAGTTTTATAGTAGAAAAAGTATTATTTTAGGTGACTCGTAGAAAAAGTATTGTATTCAATAGTTATATAATCATAATCAAGCTTTTCAATCTCGTACCTTTATTAGGCCACTCAGCAAGCATCGTGGCCTAAACACGGTACTCAAATGAAAGGCTGTCTATTATATCACGATTGTCTAAAATACTAGTTGTTAACCGGTTTCAAAATGCAAGAGGTTCTAAGTTTAGACGATTTCTAGGGTTTGGGTAAGGGTAAAAACGGGACCCTATTACTAAGACTCTGCTGTCCGTCTGTCCGTCCGTCTGTCCGTCTGTCTGTCTGTCACCAGGCTGTATCTCATGAACCGTGATAGCAAGACAGTTAAAATTTTCACAGATGATGTATTTCTGTTGCCGCTATAACAACAAATACTAAAAAGTACGGAACCCTCACTCACTCGCTCGCACTTGGCCGGTTTTTTTAAAATGTTTGTTACCTCGGAACGTTATCTCACAAAATGTAGTGTTAAATTCCTCGCAAGGGTGATGAAAAGCTCTAGTTAAAAGTTTAATTATACGGACGTCTAATACAACTTTTAAGGGTTTCGCAATCAATAGTTATATTATAACTTATAGTTTCGCCATGTCCGCTTGCCTGTCTGTCCGTCCACGGGTTTACTCCGTGATCGTTAGTGCTAAGTAAACTGAAATTTGCTATGGATTATGGATACATAAATCAATCATGCCGACAACGTGGTAAAATTAAAACATTAAAAGAAATTAGGTTTTGCCCCTACACGTAAAGTGGGGATATATATTTTTTCGCTTTATAGGTAATGGTGTGGGGTGTTGTTGGAAAGATCTTTCTAAGCGAATAGGAGTCTTAAACAACCATTTTTTGATAAAGTTATTATGTTTCGAAATAAAGTAAAAAATAATGTAATTTTGCAATGAACATACTCGTAGTATGCGATATTAATTAATCCCGGATGTAACGGTACTCTATGTATTTAACTTAGGCCTTTTGTCCACAGCTAGTCCAGAAATTGAATAACTTCATTGCTCTGTTGACTCTTAATAATAAATATGTTTCTTTTCGCAATGAATTAGTCTTTCCTGACCTAGAGCATTCCATGATGTTGTCTATTGTCCCGTACAAATGGAAAATTTTCTATTTCTGTGACAAATAGTCAAAAATATGCCCAGAGATCATCCCAAAAATCATCATCGGCTTAAACGCCGAAAAAAAGTTATTATAGGTACACGAAATAAAATGCGTTTGTACGGGGACAGCCCGTGGAATGATTCTGCTCTATTATTAGCAGGCATCGTAAACTGCCAGCGAAATCCATTGAAGTACTAGGGTTGTTAGTGTAACAACCCTAGTACTTCAATGGATTTTG
This sequence comes from Cydia strobilella, assembly GCF_947568885.1. NCBI lineage: Eukaryota > Metazoa > Arthropoda > Insecta > Lepidoptera > Tortricidae > Cydia > Cydia strobilella. The sequence goes on along the minus strand of NC_086068.1, from coordinate 7,919,405 downwards.
CTCGCAGTTTACGATGCCTTATTATTAGGTACTTATTATAGCCAAACCACGGTAAATTTGTATTTGTAATTGTTACCCGAAACATGTCTGGGATAAATCTTTAACAGCGCCTGGCTTAATCGTCTGTTGTTATCCAAACTTTACTAATGCTATATTTGGAAACGGAGCGCGTCAGTATATTTGGATGCACTTTACTAGCTAGTATTTGGGTCAATCAACCTTTTCTTTGTACCTTGTTGCTATGGTTATAGTATGACATAAAAAAAAATACTTTTAAATCAACGAGCTTAAAAGAAACAAAGGCTTTTTTTACCGGATTAGGGGCCCGAGCCCTAAAAAATCACCTGAGATAATTCATACTATACTTCTCTCGGAACGCTGTAATTTTATTACATAAGGCCTGATTCGTAACGAATTTACTAATTTCAAAACAATCAAGATTTGTTTTTCTATTAATTGATTTTTTTTAAATTATTATTATTTATTTGTAAAATCATCATTCTTCATTTCTCCCCGCTCCTGTCGTAAGTTTTGTTGTATGCCCTCCATCATACATTCTACAGTGTCTTTTGACACATTCTTGGTTTTAGTTCTACCATAGAGTAACTTATACTAGAGCGGTACTGTCATAGTAAATTTTGTAACCCCAGTAAATTCACTGCCATCTGTCGACACACTTTAAAACTAAAAATAAATATTTATAAAAATACGATAAAATGTATTTAAATATGGATAAATGATTTTTTTTATTTGCATTAATTATTTTTATGATTTTGACCCATGTTCTTTCCCTGATATGCGTTAAAATTATAAATAACAAACGAAACCGTCAACGCCCTCTATACGAGTGTAGGCCAAAACTAGTGGCGCCCTCTGATCGAGAATCAAATTTTCGTGATTATCGAGGCACGTTTTTTCCTTAGACTGTATCCATCTATTACGGAGTTATATCTATCTTTGGTTCTACCAAGACCTATCTTTTTTAATAGGTCCCCATACCGTTCAATAGGTCAATACTACTACAATAAGGGCATTGGCTTAATCAAGCTGATGGCCTCATAACCGTCGTGGATCATCTCCAACTATTGTCAAAATAATATTGGAAGATCGTATTATTAAACAAAATCTGCGGACCTTTTCTTTTAGTGATTGTTGATGTAGATTTCTCTATCGACGAATAACCAATGCCAGGTAATTGATACCACATCGACTAAATTCCTAGTACATTCTCATTGTTCCATGGGAATCGCAAATAAATTGCCTTTCAATAATGGTATAATGATGGTTGTGTTGGAAATTAATTATGTGCAACTTTCGTCAACACGTATCAAGTTTTTGAAAGCAATTTGGCGCAGAATTATTTTCGGCGTTCACTTATTTTTTTTTTATCTGAGAATTAGTTTAAAAAAATATATTTTTAGTAAGTATAATATAATTTCGTGATGGCAATTTCAATGATGGAGTGTATGTATACAGTAGGCTAGAAAATATTCAAGAAAAAGCACTGAATTTGGCAAATTCGTTAAAAATCAGGCCTTGCAAAATAATTTAAAAATGTAATCTGATGGAAATTGTCATCCTAAGGTATCTTTTAATAATGTCATGTTAATGTTTGGACAAATATGACTAACATCAAGAGAAAACTGGGAAATGACGTTTGGTTAATCTGGGTAGCATACCGGGATTGGATCCCTAATACCTACCCTTTCTTCACTTACTTGGAAGATTTGTTCCAAGCCCGGTTAGCTCAAATATTTGTGTGATACTGATTGATGCACAAGCACGCACGTGACTTAGATTTCACGTTTAAACATTCAGTATGTACTCATAAATGCATATTACATATATTGCCTGTGTGGTGGATAAACTATGATGGCAAAAATATGAATTTTTGTGTGCGAAAATTTTCATACTACTGACAACAATTTTTTTTCAATAGCCGCTAAACAGGCACCACAGCCGCGCATATAGATAGCTTTGCGTTCTCTCTCACAGTCGACGGCACAGACGCCCGCTGGGAGGCCCTACTAGACCATCCTTTGTTGGAAACCTACCGCTGAATCATAATTGAAAGTGATACCAAATTGCATCGACGTTAATTAAGTTGTCAATGTTCTTGATGGGATATTAAACGTTTTGGCTGCGCGACAGCGTATGACTAAAGCTCAGCATTACAAAAAAACAAATACGCGTACTCGTATATAACCAAAGCAAATTAGTCTTCTCGCATTAAAGCGTAGCATTAGAACAGATACAGCGACAGATATGGGGGTTTATCAACTTTATCACGAACTACACTACTATTTCGAAGTTCTTCTACCTCAGTCTCTCTCGCTCTCATCAAGTGACACTGATGGAAATTAATTCAGAAAACGGAGTCCCTCGACGGACGGAGACGGCCCACTGTTTTTTTTTTGCTTAAGACGTTCTTTAGAGAATCTGGCGTAAGGTGCCGTGTGTCCTTGGCTTTAAACGTCGACGCCAATAGACTATTCTCTTGCATCGTGTTCCATAGAAATTGATTACAAAGGATTTCAACCTTGTATCTGTACAAATATTATGTATGGGGCGAGATGGCATCTACAGACATGCCTTAATTCACAGCATCCTGTTAACAAGAGGATAGTAATTAAGGCTTGTGCAACATTGATTGTATTGGCCGGTACTTCCATTGAAGCGGCGCGGCGATGTATTGAGTCTCCAAGTTGACCGTCAATGGTCCATATGGTCATTGGTTATTGCAAGGTACCTCGGAATATTAATTGATTTCTAAGTACCTGTGCTTGGATATTGGATAGAACCGACGGGCGCTTTGGTTGGTGATTGGTTCTTTGTGTTGTGTTTTGTGCTACTTGATTATTATTTGTAATTAATATAACATGTTGGTATAGTCTGCATCTTCTCAAATGTTTTTTTCGCCAAAGACCCTAATCTGTTAAACCAAAGCCTTTGTTCCTTTTCTGCCTGCGCGTGCCCATTGTTAGTTTTATTTTCTCGTTAGTCGAAGCGGAGGTAAACGCGAAACCTCTAAATTGAATATGTCCAATTCTCATTCCAGAATCGACCCCCTGCTGACTGGCCGTCGGTCATTCGTATTATACATACCACATAGCCACCACAACCTTTCGAGAGTTGTAGATTATTGCGCCCGCCCCGGGCTTGGTGTAATCAATATGAAACCTACAAATGCGACTTGATTTAGGTGCATGCGAGTGACGGCCTTTTCACGACGTGGTGGAAACTGCTCATGGCTGTTGCATTGGGTCATTCTACCGATCGATGAGATGAAGCCAACCAAACGGTAGTTTAATTTGCAGGGGCTATACTGTGATTGCTTAACGCCAGTTATTTTAAGCGTGCATACAGTGTAGGTACCTACTTCCGGGAGTTATCAAACGAAAATGACTATAATACCCGACAGCAAAATAGACCTCCGATCATTTTTAAGGAAATTAATTCGAAATGATTCGTATACACGGTGTTTCATGACCCACTGAAAACCTAAAAACAGTTTGTTCAGAATCGATAGGAGAAACGATCGCGCTATTTTTTAATGGGGGTATTTTTTTTATAATTTTTATTATTTTTACACGCCCATTCTAGAGGTTTGTAATGCAACAATATCAATAACTAGCATTTGACACGTTCTTTGTCAATGAGCAACACCCTTAACTGGCCATTGGTAAACCTTATCTCGTTGCAGTAAGGTATGCAAATGGTCTGTTAACAGCGTTTACGATGGTAACTAGCAATTGTTTCATGTCACTAAAACGACAAAGCATCTTGTGTAGAATTACCAGTCGAATAGAATTGTTAAGAAATCTAAACAACTAATATTTTTTTAAATTATTTATCGGATTAAAGAATAAATACTCAAGATGAGTTCAAATCAAATAAAAATTGTTGGGGTGTCTCAGGTTTTCAGTGGCTCAAGTAACACCGTGTATATTATTTTCTATCCATCTGATACATTCTAACACGCTTTTGACACTTAAAATAAATAAGTAGTTTGAACAGTATTCCTTTAGCGGCTGCCAACCACTTAGAAAAGCTTAACCTTCCAACGGATTTCGTAATTTCCACCTGAGCCAGTATAAATGTGCAAATGAAATGCTAAGTTAAACGGCACCGGGCGAGGGTCCGGGTTCGATCCAGGCCCGGCTTTATTCCGAATGATTGGCTCGGACACGTTTTACATAGCCGACGGCTTGTAATGTCTATCTGTAATGAATGCCGCGTTCTTTTGCTGTCGTGTCGATATTATGTGTGGAATATCAACAGTAGTTTATGCAATTGACACATAATGAGGCCTTAAAACACAAGTGTGGTTTTATGAAACGAGCGTCAGCGACTTTCATAATAGAATCACGCGAGTATAATATAATATAAGTACTCTAAGATGGGTTCAGAAGCCGTAGGAAAATGACCTGCATTGCTACTAGTGCTACCTGTAAAATATCTATAGACTAATAAAGACACAGGGCGGACACGCTATACATCAAAAATCACTTGCGTTTTTATGTGTGAACTTCACGTCTGTACACGCGCTATGCGTCATAGTGTGAGTAAGTACTGAGCGGGCGACAAACGGCCGTCAATCTGCCGTCACGGGGCGAGGTAATTCGAGTCGGGGCGGGGCGGTGCGTGGCTGTTCTGTATGATAATACTATTACTTATTCTGTGCTATAGATATTAAACTAATGCGATAAAAAATACAGAAATAAACTACTCATATTTTCAACCAGAATGTAAATTACAAACAACTCTTCACAATTCTACTTTCGTAACAGCAGCAAAAAACCAACAAACAAATGACAGCAGTAATGGCGGCAGTTCGATCCTCCGTCAAGACGAATGTTTTTTTTTTAAATTATTCTGAACGCATTTTAGAGCACTAACGAGATGCGCATAGATAAAGAAATAAACCTTTGATGGAAATTAACAATTGTACACATTGGTCTACAACTACATACAATTGACAGTGTCAGCTGTGTTTGCTTTTCCGCAACGCCAATAATGCAACGCAGCGTTGCATCGGTTGCCGCTCACCTATTGTCCTAACGAGCATGACGCGACAAAGCGCGACAGCCAATATTTAAAAGGACAGTTATTGTAGGTAGCCCTGTGTAGATTATTTCGATTTATCACGCGACGTGTAGCATAGGTTAGAACACTTAGGACAATAAGCAAACGAATGTTCCTAATATGTACCTATACTACAATGGGAAGTGATAGTAATCACACCTGCAGCCGACCACGAGTTGACCCTTGACGTTTACATTAGCGACTGCGTAAACTCGATCGCAGTCCATCTCGCTTGCACTGATGGATTGGTGCGATAGAGGAGGAATGCGATCGAGTAAATGTCAAATGCTAATCCGTGGTAGCCGTGCTGGACATTTACAGACTTGCATAAAGATGACAGGTCGTCGAAATCGGTCGGTTTAGTATGTATGTAAAGTATCTGCCCAAGTCAACGAAGAGGCTTCCCGGATTGTGTTTATGGTAGGATATCATTTAGGTTTATTATTGGACCCGGGTATGTCCTTAAACTACGTCCAAAAGAGAGGTATGGGCATTGTAAATGACATCTCGCTTTGTGTGGTAGGGCACAGCACAGCGGATGTCATTCCAGATCTAGAGCAGAGCCCAACTGGGGAAGTACCTCCACCTTACAGAAAACTGCAACCAAATAACATTAGACCCTACTCATAGTGTAAGTAAGGTTGCCAGAGCTCAACGAGGGAGAGGAGTGTTAGGGTCGGCAACGCGCATGTAACTCCTCTGGAGTTGCAGGCGTACATAGATTACGGAGATTGCTTAACATCAGGCGGGCCGTATGCTTGTTTGCCACCGACGTAGTATAAAGAAAATTAGAATTGATTCCAAAGATATTTTTTCAGCCGCAGGTAAATAACCTTTCAAGTAGCATACGTATTTTTTGAGTTGAAGGAATTTCGATTTTATTTTAATTAATCAAATTCCAAATTTAAATGACGTTAATTGTCCGCGAGGCGGTTCCTGCCACTTCAAGGGATAAAGGTGATATTATAATTTTGTGGTATACCTACTTCGAGCTAGCTAAAATTCGTCGACTCTCAAATAGAAGTGAAAACATCGTCCAGAATAAAAAATGGTAAGTAACATCTGAAAGTACTTACGAGAACATGTTAGAAATGTCGAAAGCGGCCATGTTACGTCCTCGTTTAAAGGATACCCTGTTCTCACACTGTTTGCAGAACTCATCGTTTTGAATTATAATAACTTGTTCATAAATATTTCTTCGAGAAAAGCATACTGAGCGTGTAGGCCAAAGATGAAACCTCCCATTTCGTACCGGCAAGTATGCAAATACGAAAGTGGCAATTTTAATACAAAATAAAATATGGCATAAAACCTTTTGCCTCTTAGCTAAACAAACTACAAAGCGACATGTTGCTTGGCATTACAAAGATATCAAAGACAGAGTTAGTGTTATGTTGTCGCGTAGATCAGTTTGCATAATGGATGAGTCGCATCGCGTCTCTTCTATTTAGGTGCGTCGCCATCCCAGAGACTACATCCAGAGACCTTATCTATGGTATGGATGCGTTCTGCTTCCTACGCCTCGGGGCAAACGTACGCATTCTGCATTTCGAACGATTTCTGCGATACGTACAAGCTATCGAAGCACCTAGGTACGTAAGTATGACCTGGCCATTCTGTAGGAAACTTAAAATTACATTTAGAGCAATAAAATATTCGTAGGTCATTTCAAAACAAGACATTAAAGGGGCCTACTGACTATTAGTCCGCCGGAGGATATCGGTCTGTCAGTTGTTGGGAACTGTCACATTGTTGTTCTAACTGACAGGCCGATATCGTCCGGCGCACTGATAGTCAGTGGGCCCCTTAAGATGCGAATCGACACCAATTTCTTCATTTATGTTTGCATATTATAGGCCGTTGTGACAAATAAGTCCGTTTATTGTATATGTTATTTAATGACACAAATAATTGAAAATTGGCCCATCGTGACAACCAATCATTATAAATTATAAAGAAGATACTTCGATCAGTATCTATGAAAGCTTTAAAACACTTTTACACATTTTTGTTCCTACTCTCTATTCTAAACCTTACAGATATAGTTATAAACGTTATAACACTGAATGCAGAACGGGGAGTTTGGTACATGTACCGCCGTTTCCTAGTTTAATACCGTCGTCAATGCTATCGCGGCAGTTAACCTATATATATTACAAAGAACATTACATCTGGTGACATGCGAACTTTCTACTTGCGGCAACCGCAGCCGGAAATTCGGAGGGATTTCTTTTAAAGCTCCATATTTCATTCATATTAAATGTTCCTTAAGAGATAAATTATTTTATTTGTTGACATGTTTGAGGTACGGTACAAATGAATGTCGGAGGTGAAAATTAAATAGACTGTGCGATTCCCAATAGAAATGTATTGGTTCCCTTATATTCCACGACTCTTCTCTTTCCGCACAGACTGTAAAACTGAAAGTGAAGACTGAAGTTTATAATAAATGTTTTGCATACAAATCTCGGTAAAGGGTTTTTGGGTCCCATCTGTCAGGGTATGATTTTGGGGAATAGTTTTTACTCAGACCTAGTTCTCTCATCCCAGTAAATTATGCGATAAAACTTGTTTACCAATAAACGTGCTACCCGAAAGTAACGAGTAATTAATTTTTCTATTGAGTAGGTAAACTTTAAACAATCGTGTAAGAATTCAGTAACGTAATGTCGCTCGTTCGGAACTTCTAACTAAAAACATAATTAAATGTTTACCTACTTGCACGATTAGATGAAGTTCGCTGAATAGAAAATCGTATCAAAAAATCGATTTCACAAATTTCGCCTTAATTCAGCGTTTGCAAATGAACATTATACGCGCTACTCGTTTGGTATTTACTCGACTTGTAATACAAATAGCTAACGCTTAACTATATCTGAATAATTCTGTTTTTGGAATACCTACCGTATGTATGTACCTACGTATACTTATCGTATACATTTCCCGGTTATGATTGTGACTGATGAAGAGCAGACACACAATTATACTATTGAATACAGTTTATGAACTTGATAGAACTTTGAGAGTTGTAAGCGTTGCATCAGGTTTTTTTTAACATATCCAATTTCTCATTGGGTACTCGCTTGTATAAATTGAAGTTTAATGTTTAAACCAATTCTCGAGCAACATTTACAATGTACTGCCTGCATTTTCACATAGTGTTAAGGAATTTAGTTCAACATGTAAGCATTCAAGGCCCATTATCTCGCACGCCATAGTCCGTAATTTAATTCTTATATGGGTGACGTATATTGGCGTTTATTGGCTTCAGATGGGTTAAGTGGTTGAGGGAAGCTGCTAGGAAGAAAAGTGTTTATTACATGCCGTGCCTTCCTACAAAACTTCACAAACGATAACCATATAGATTCTACCCTTGTAATGAAAGTCAATGTACTGTACTTATGTTATATGTACTTGTATTGCGCTAATATAGCAACATGACCGAATTCGGCGCATTTAACTCGCATCAATCGATATTAGATTGTAACTGACAGCCGTACAATTTGACATCTGTCGTGCTAGTTCTAGTCACGAATGTTGCCTCACTCCATATTAAGACCAATACTTTAACTTATGAGAAAACATTAATCAAGTTTGCGTACAGTACCTATATATTTTATATCATTGGCTTAAGTAAAAAATCGGGATGTGTTTTAAAGTGTGTCAGTGTTTCGATTTGTGACACTTTTTTACGGACTTCGCACATTTCCAGTGACGACTTAACACCTACTGAAGCATAAAACATAGAAATTGTAACTTGCTACAGTTTCTTGCGTCGGCCATGGTACTCTAATTACAGGAGACCCGATCGTACTGCGCCAACCACTGGGATACTCGGAGTTACTCGAAACTCCATTTCCCTGACCGATGTGACACGACTATGCTGAAAGTAACGGCTCGTGAATCGAAACTGGAACTCGTGCAAACACCGAGTGAGATACTATCAATTATGGCCGGTTGACGCGCCGCAGTCAATGGTCCTTAATGACTGGCCATCCCGCCAGCTGATTGGCTGAAACGATTACCGCGGAACGTTTACAATAGCGTTATTAACTCTGATTGGAAATGATCATGACACCAGAGACGAGTTAAGCTAAAGCTAGACAGGGACGCGTTGCTCACCCAGATCATTTGTCTACATCATTTAGCGAGATATTCGTTCCTTTGTTACGTTTCACGATTGTAACGTGTTTTAAGCTTTAAATTGCGCTTTCTAGATGTCTTTATGATCTCAGAATCCTCATTAATTGAAAGCCTCCGCAATGATGAACGCAAATGTAATTAAATAAGTCTGTCAGTCTACATTGTTTACGTGTCTGTGATGATAGTATGATAAATGTTATTTAAATGCCGCGACAGATTAACACCGCATTCCTCCGAGCGGCGACTGCGACCACTTATCTGCATTGTGTGCATAGGATATCGTTCGTATTGTAGGTCGTTTATCGCACTAAATAAGGAGAAGCTAATATCACAGAATAAGTAATAGCATTATCATCTAATATGATTGTTCTGTAAGAGACCGCGCTTTTCGACTGTAAGCGCTTTGGGAAATATGACGGGGAAAATAGGACACGAATACTCCAATAAATAAACGAATCAGTAACTTGAAAACTCATTGGTTTATCTATCTACATTTCAACAAGCTGTTAAATAAGTTTTTAATTTTCTTTTTTATAAAAAATATACTTCTTTAAAAACTCAGAACTTAACCAAACATAGGTAATACCTAAAATAAAATAAACCAATAAGCCTTTATTGTGAAATAAATTTACACTACCATAAATAATGAACAATTAAGTAGGTACGTACCTATATAGGTAATATTTCAATTAGGTAGAAGTCGCTTCAGCGGCGTAGGCCTCCCCCATTGCTTTCCACAATTGCCATCCATCTTTTCCTTTGGCCTCTTAAAAGTTTTAGTGGTCTTGGTACAATTACATAACTATTGTTAGGTATGTAGGTAGGTAGGACGATACTAATCCATATTGGTTAGTCTGATTGTCAGACTTTAATTATGCGTTAGCTTAGTAATTAATGAACATAAGTAGCTCAAAGGTACCTGATTCCTAACTCTTGTATAAATGTATCACAAGTATTTACGCAAAAAATATGCGAAAATACAAATTCTGCGCAACAATCCTTGCAAAATTATGCGAAACGAGAACGAGGGTCAACCCTTTATTAGCAACCAGTAAAAAGAGTCAACATTGTTTCGCAATTCTTAATCATGTGCTCATCGCACAAAAATGTGCCCGTACGTATACCAGACCTCTTGGCAACCGCAACAAAGCGGGCGACGTATTCCGAGTTTGCGATGAGATGCACGTCAACATACGGTTGATCCGCCAGGTCCATCCGAGACACTCCTCCAGGTGATTAAATCGGACGTATCTGCCCAATAGGATCCGCCGTGTGACGCCAGCGCATTAATCGAGCGTGCCTGGATCACAATTGGCTTCTAACGTAAACATACCTGTACTTGAAATCCAGACCAGCTCAAATCTATTCCGTTTAACGAGCCATTTCAATGCTTACTTTTTTAAACTTATACCTCAAAATTGGGTAGTCAGCTTCCAGGACTCTGACATTATGGCTTTTGGGATCTAAAACTTGAGTAAAAAAATCTACAGCACGACCGTGCGACGCCTGAAACTTCAAGACGCAATTGCTAGTTTGAAGCAGCTTCAAAGTAATCACCGGTTACTGGTTCAACAGAGACCATAATTGTTAGCTCCGGCCGCAGCTTCAAACGTGAATAAGCTGTTCTAATAGACAGTTGACGGTTGTATTCGTTTCACGTCTGTGGAAAACAATGAATAGAAACGTTCATTGTTTGCTCAAACGCAGAACAGGTACTTGTTAGATTTTCAAAGGACGAAGAGCGCAAAACAATGCCCTGTGTGGTAAATAAACGCATTGTCATGACACTCATGACTTGTTTAGACTGATCGCAAAACTATTTCTTTAAAATGTAAAATACTAACCACGGGCAAGCTGTTTATTCAAAACCTAAATGCGCTGTAAGGTAAAGCTAAATAATTAAGCTGATCTTAAAGTTTCAATATCGATACACGCTTTGAAGACCAATAATTTTCTATGGAGCTTTCATGCTAAAAATATAAATATTGTTCAGCATGTAAATGGCAGTTAATATGAGCGGTCGTCGAGCAAATGGCTCCTTCGTAACTGTTTTCGATTCCGCTTTGCTTCCCTTAAATCGATACACCCGGTTTGGGTAAATTATGGAACATTCGAGAATGTGCATCGAAAGATGTTCCCTTTTATTTAATATTTTGTATCGATGTTTTATCAGAACCATGAATCTTTAATGTATGCGTCTGTGCGTCTTATTTGCACGGTTGACGGTACTCGAACCCTACCAGTTTTCCAAGTACAGAAATATTTTGATAAAGGGGGAGATACTGTTGGCGCTTGAATGAACAAGTGAAAAGATTTGATCGAGTTCGGTTTTTTTATACAATCTTCTCCTGTTAACATTTTTGATGACTATATTCGTCAAAATCTCTTCATAACTTTTAACTCTATGCTGGATCACATTTAACAAAGTTGAATTTAGAAATGATTACAAAATTTGGTTAAAATATAGCAATTTAATGAGCTATTCTTTTGAACAGGTTAAATCAAGAGATAAAAGGAGGCGCTTGGTGTCCCAAGTCCCAGATCACGACGGAGTCGACCGAATGGCTGGAGATCGACCTGCGGTCCGTACATGTGATCACGGGAGTGGGCACGCAGGGTCGCTTCGGCAACGGCCAGGGAGCGGAGTACGCGGAGGCCTACGTCATCGAGTACTGGCGCCCTAAGCTTGGGAAGTGGGTGCGCTACCGTGGCTCGGACGAGAAGGAGGTACGTTATCTGCCTATATGAGTATATCACGTCTTTCTGCGGCGTAAGGATATATTAGGACTCCCGTGGACGCTATGAAATAGGTAGACCGAAGTGCTCGCGAATTATTCAGTCCTCCATACCCAAGGGAATGATCTAATTCTAATCAGTCACAATGGAATTTAAAAAAAAAGCTACTGATATTTTCGTACCGACAGGCAAGATACAGTATTCAACACCTGCTTCTCATTGAAAATAATCGTTGCGCCAAAACTAGTCTTAAGAGTTAATTAAACTGTTAATTAAATAATTGGCCTTTTTTATTCGACATATCTTTCTTAATTCGAAGTTTTTAATATGCATATGAAACAACCATCAAAGTTAGTCTGCCAAAAGCAGATTTGCAGTATCTAGTATTTCCGTACTTTTAATATTTTCCATAAATCGTCTATGTTAAAGCTTCTTTAAAATCAGATTTCCAACGGGTTTCCTATTGTATGACATTGGAACTTCTTATCCTGTAGCTCTTGACAATGAAAGCACTTTGGTTTACTCAAGCACATGTTTAATGCCATAAAGTTAAGAAAGAAACAACTGTTATTGTTATTTCATTGATCTATTGATCTGACCTGATTTAAATGCACAGCATTTTTGCGAAACGATCTCTTATTCATTAGAGAGAATTGTCATTATTTAGTATATTAACAGATGTGCAAGTTGCGGAAAAGTTCTTGAATGTTCTCAGAAATTTCTTAAAAATTTCATGGAAATTACCCTCTGAAGTTGTGAACTCTACAAGTGTGAATCAAGTTAAAAATAGACTTAATGGAATCATGTTAAGTTAACTATGATTTAGACGTACCAGCATCAGCTGCCTGTCTAAAACGAAATAATAATAATGGTGCCCGGACCTCTTTACAATAGGCTAATCTTAAGCTCCAGCCAAACTTCATCCATAACCTAATAACTTATCAATAGGGAAGTGAATTACCGTGTAAGGTTCGATTTTAACATAAAATGATCGTGTACAGTACAGAACTCTATGAACGTTAATTGTCAATCAGTTAAGTCAAACAGACGGCTGCAGCAAGGCCGCAACACTGGCGCCCTTTAAATTTCCGAATCGATCGCAGGGCATAAATCAAGATCGCATTCCGATGCGCCACGTCCCAGGAAATTAACAGGATTGAGGTGATGCAAGTGTCCATCGATCAAAATTGGACAATCGGAGAGAATGCGGGGTGAAGTGTTGACATCGTATATTTACTAATGAATAGTTTGCCGCCTCAAATGAATAGTACCCATTAAGTACACGTTACAAGAAAAAGTGGTCCTATTTGTGTTCTTATTTATAAATTGTACTTATTTTAAATAATTGGTTAAATAACAGAATTGGTTTAATTTGCACTTAAATCGATTGTCTCGCGTCTGCTTGGTCTACATACGGCTGATTTTTTCTGCCTATGAACACTGTTGGTGAAAATAAAAAAATTGAACAACGTTGAAGCAACGCGCGAGTTAAGCGCTGGTGGCCTAGCGGTAAGAGCGTGAGACTTGCATTCTGGAGGTCGCGGGTTCAAACCCCGGCTCGTACCAATGAATTTTTCAGAATTTATGCACGAAATATCATTTGATATTTACCAGTCGCTTTTCGGTGAAGGAAAACATCGTGAGGAAACCGTGCTAATCCCAATAAGGCCTAGTTTTACCCTCTAGGTTGGAAGGTCAGATGGCAGTCGCTTTCGTAAAAAGTAGTGCCTACGCCAATTCTTGGGATTAGTTGCCAAGCGGACCGACCCCATGCTCCCACTAGCCGTGGCAAAATGCTGGGACAACGCGACGAAAAGGGAATAACATTGAAACAAATTATTTGCCGATTTACCATGTCATGTCGTAACGTAATTATTGAGAAAACGAAAAAAGACGTAGAATTCTCTAACACGTACTGACCCTAAAATTGAGCCTACACTAAAATTAACCAATGCACTTTTTGGTGATCTTATACAAGAGTCAGTTATTTAAAATAAGTATGTAGGACCTACATAAACAATTCGATTTCAGATAATGCAAGGCAACACGAACACGTACTTGGAGAAGAAGAACCACCTAGACCCGCCGATATGGGCTCAGAGGATCCGCGTCATACCCTACAGCTTCCACCGGCGTACCGTCTGCATGCGGGTCGAGCTCTACGGCTGTTACTGGAGCGGTGAGTGCCAAATATTATATCAGTTACGGGCGGGGTATATTTATGAAGAAGGGATAACTTTCAGCCATATGAGGCTGATAAGTGTCAGTCATAAGGACCGTTTTTCGAAGTCAAAAAAGTACTTAACGCTTCGTGTATATTCCGTCGCTGATTAATGAGCAAAAATGCGCAAATGATCAACACAAATAGCGCTACAATCGTATAAGAGGAAAGTAGACGGCCGTTACTCCATACAAACGTAGTCCCCGTTTTCCTCTCTAGATATTGACATTATGGACAATGGAAAATACTTACAACAACTTCTGTCAAAATATTTTTAATAATGTTAATATCCAGAGATTCCAGAGAGGTAAATAAGGACTACGTTTGTATGAAAAGGCGATTTCGCACGGGTCCTCCGATTTTGTAGTTCAAGTTCGAACACATGAGTTTGAAAGCAACTTAAGCAACCTGATCCCCAAGATTGCGTCTTTCTACAGTTCATTCGGAAAAATGTTCAGTTGCAATAGATGATGGAACTGCAGTTCAGTTACGGTATCATATTCTAGGAGCTAATTAAATTTATTGAACTCTAAACGTGATTCGAATGCTATTTTCGGTTTTTTGTTAATTCAGGTAATTGGTTCACAAAAATTGTTTCAAGTGGCCCTTAGCCATCCCCCCAAGACGTTTGGTGAATTTAATTTTTTACTGTACTTTTTCGAAAACAATGTACTTACTACTAGTGGTCAGCATTCATATATAATGTAAACTGAATCGGAACTTAATCCCGTGTACTTACTTATATCAATTGTATTATGACGTCGCGAATAAATTTAAACTCTATATTAAAATGTGTTAGTTTAAATCAATATACCGAGTGATAGTATATTGTAGCAAAGTAACCATAGTTATCGTATAACGTATCTACCTCTATAGAAATATTTAAAGATGTAAGTAAATATTTAGTTATACATATTTGGCTACTTTCCACTATCTAGTTTTTTTATTTGATGCTGACTATACGTTACGTACGTCACGTGGATAAATGCTCAGACTCCATGTCTGTGAATGCTGGTGTCCCCCAAGGCTGTGTGCTATCACCCACGCTATTCCTTCTGCATATCAATGACATGCTGCAAATCAGCAGAATTCATTGTTATGCTGATGATAGTACGGGTGATGCCTCTTACACCGGCCGCACCGATATCCCTCGGGAAAACGTCATCGAGAGCCGGAACAAACTTGTGTCTGAAATTGAGGCTTCCCTAAAAGAAATCTCTGAATGGGGTCGACTAAACTTAGTCCGTTTTAACCCTACCAAGACACAGGTTTGCGTGTTTACCGCAAAAAAGTTAGGGTTTGTCGTGTCACCTCGTTTTGAGAGCACTCCCCTGACTGCCGCAGCCAGTATCGGAATCCTCGGCGTCGACATTTCGAGTGAAGTCCAGTTCCGCGGCCATTTAGAGGGTAAGGCCAAATTAGCCTCAAAAAAGCTCGGTGTGCTCAACAGATCGTGACAGTATTTCACGCCGGCCCACCGCCTACAGCTGTATAAAGCGCAGGTTCGCCCACACATGGAATACTGTTCTTATCTATGGGCAGGGGCACCCCAATACCAGCTTCTCCCTCTGGACCGCATCCAACGAAGAGCGGCTCGAATTGTCGACTGCCAGCGTATTTCGGAACGGCTTGACTCCTTGGCGCTGCGTAGATGTGTGGCCTCGCTCTGCATTTTCTATCGCGTGTATAACGGGGAGTGCCCCGAGGAATTGTTCAGATTAATCCCTGCCGCTTCTTTTCGCCATCGCCCTACGCGACAACATTACCATCCTCACCACTTAGATGGTTGGCAGTCCTCAACTGTGCGTTTCTCCAGAAACTTCCTGCCTCGCACAGCTAAACTGTGGAATGAACTGTCGCCTGCGGTATTTCCGGACCGATATGACCTTCAAACCTTCAAGAAAAGAGCGTACTCCCATCTTAAAGGCCGGCAACGCACTTACAACCCCTCTGGTGTTGCGGGTGTCCATGGGTGATCCGTCTGCTCGTTTGCCTCCTATTTCATAAATAAAATAAAAAAAACCATTCTCATTCCGTCAAGCACTAGTTTTCTCCTCTACCCATCAATATTCGTACTTAGCTACCGTTTTGTTTTGTGTAACATCAGCCAGGTGGCAAATTCTCTGCCTCTTTTGTTCGCAAGTTTGTGCGACTACCGTTAGCGACTTTTGGTACTTAGCAGATTGCTCAGTCTCGTGAGGCAACATGCCACTACTGACGGATGTACACTGACGGTCGTGAGCAAGGGTTTGCAACTCTTTGACATTGGAATAAGGTAAAAAATGTAACACTTGCATGTTTAGGACTGATTGTGTGCGGAAAGTTTCCTAAGGCGGGCTCATTTTTTATAAGTTTCGGCATAAGAGGCACACTTACCCATTTATGATAAGATTGATAAGCTGAACTAAGGAATGCATACAGATTACTAAAGACAAATTCAACAAATTCCTAGAATCAAGTTTGATTATTTTATAGTATTCATATAATATTTTCGCAACATATAAGTCATATTTTACCTATGTACTATATGTAAGTATAAATATATATTACTTTATATATATATGTGTATTGTATAGTTATTTGTGTTAGGTTTTGTTCTAATACTTATATGTATAAGTAGTAATTGTACTATGTGTGTTTGTGTTTAATAGTCTCCATATTTAGCTCCTTGCACTACTTGTTGACTTTTGTATGAGTTCTACATTTCCTGCTACCCAAAGGTTGTCTGTTGTTACCTGGTTCTATTTTTCTTTAAAAATGTCTGTAGTTCTACATGTATGTAAAATGTATAATTTTTGGTGCAATAAAGAATATTTACTTACTTACTTATACTCTAAGGTACAGTCTGCTGCAGAGAAAAAGCACCCCCCCTGCATACAGTTCTGTAAAATAGTATGGACGTGGGGTACCTTTTCTCTGTACTTATACTGCTACTAACTCGACGTTGCCTTTCATCAATATTATCGTAGTTTTCCCTCTGGTCTGGGGAAATTCAGATGGCAGTCACTTTCTTTAAAACTGGAACCCATTTTTGGAATTAGGTTGACGCGCCGTCTGGCTCCCTTTCTGAACCGTAGCCAAAAAGCTAGGACAACGCTAGGAAGATGATAATGAAAGAGCAAACGATTTGACATAGAAACAATCATGTTGCATAGAATGTGTATCCAAACATCACGGTTGTTTGACAGAAGCTATTATTTATTGATTAGTCAACGCCGCCTCGCGTCTCCACATGACGGGAGTTTAATTAATAATATACTGTGCGTTAGTGACTAATTAGCTTTGCCAACTAATCATAATCCACAGAGCAGCCCGGCTTTAATTACGCGAGCTCCGCGATTCGTCATCACACGCCGGGTACCTTACACACGTGTGTATCGTCGGAGCCTGAAGTGTTATCGAACAACTCGATTCCTGACCCACTGTGAAACCTTTTCATATTTACTACAATGAAGTAGTGATCTAAAGAGGAAACAACCATATTGTAGCTCTTTATATCACCCAATGAATGATCACTTGAAAGTTCTTAGGCTTCAAATAACATTTTTTTTGAAATTCCTAAAGCTGGTGATCAGTGCTGCGGTTGGATTGTATTCTCAAGTTGGCCGATTCTTTCATTAGCACATGTTAAGCGACATAAAACGCCAGAATTACATTATTACATTTATTACTCTTATATTCATACTTATATTTAGCTTACTCTACATACATACTTATATTTAGCTTATGATGGTTAGGGGTAGGGGTAGCGCCTGAATGTATATAAGTTATAATAGTTAATGTGAATTAACACAATCACTGCGAGCGAGTTCTCTGTTCTTAGGCGCTTTTCGCTACATATGGGTTTTCGCGTGTTATCGGCTACGAACGTAGCGCGTAGCTCGCGCTGGTAGTGAATGCGTTAATACATATATATTTAATTATGTATTTACGTTCGTTTCATGAATCAATTTTTAGGGTTCCGTACCCAAAGGGTAAAAACGGGACCCTATTACTAAGACTCCTCTGTCCGTCTGTCTGTCTGTCGCCAGGCTGTATCTCATGAACCGTGATAGCTAGACAGTTGAAATTTTTACAGATGATGTGTTACTGTTGCCTCAAATTCACAAATCTGTTTTCATCATGAACATATTAATGGACCGTATGGACGCTGAGCTTCACGAATCCTATGATATTTCTTCTACTGATTGTACTAGAAAAAGTTTTCACTTTAATAAAGTTGGTTTCGATATAGGAAAACTTGTTCTATTGAGAGGCACAGCACGCGTACAGATAGTATTACGGCCAGACCTGATGTGACATTGCTACTAAATGTCACAGAGATCCCCTTATTGCCAAACCTTCGCAATGAACTATAAGGACGTGACGGCATCGTATAAGACTTTCTGTTTGATGTAGTGTTCTAACGCTTGGCATTTAGAATTATAAGGTACTTGGCCCTCAAGTATTTTATAGAAGGTACTCAATTGAAACAATGCGTGTCAGTTCGATTCAAAATGATTTGATCTAAATGTTCAACACAAAACACACGTCTGACGACATTACTTCGTACTTGTACAGTCGGCATCAAAATATAGTGACGGCCAAGTGGCCAAATATATCGTTACATATACGTTACCTTCTTTACCATAGAAATAAGGATGTGTTCCGAATCCGATATATTTGGCCGCTTTGGACGACACTACATATCTGTTTGACACTGACTGTAAAAGTGCGTAAATTGTGTAATATAAAACGACCAAAATGACCTAAGCTAAAGTATTCTGAATTGGTTTTGTGGAAATAAACAACTTGAATATGCATCGACAGGTCGCTACATATATATACTTCCCAAATTCCATAAATAACCCTGCAGTGTGGGTCTTGGGCTATCCGAAATCCTAATGCAAGGGCTAAATATTCAGGTTCAGTATTGGCTGAAGTATTCAACTTGATGTATGTCAAATAAGGGGATTCTTAGCCATGTTCTTGTTCTAGTTTTCTTTACCTATTTCCGTTTTCTTTATCTAAGATATGAAAGAGGAACAGATCATTCTGTCACTATAGGGGCCCACTGACTATAAGTCCGCCGGACGATATCTGCCTGTCAGTTAGAACAAAAAATTTACAGTTCCGAACAACTGACAGGCCGATATCGTTCGGCGGACTGATAGTCAGTAGGTCCCTTAAGGGACGGACAAAAGGAATATTACTCATGCAGAACTGCTCGTCTACGAGATTCTCTTTGAATCACCTCGATAGTGTATTGCTATTTCAAAGTTCTGCGAATAACAGATTCGTACTTCGTGAAGCTCGGACAGTTTTGTACTTTAAGCAATAAATTGAACCGTAGTACCATAGAATAAGGTTCATGTTTCAAAAAACTATTATGACCGAGATGCGGGCTCCTGCTAGTCACCCCAAATCCCCTAGAACTAGAGCCTTTGAGCTCATAGACGAATATTAATATTTTAGCCACGATTTAGTTGATGCGTCTCTCGAGATCTTTTGCCATCAATTCCGTACACGGGTTTTTGATGACATTCAAATAATATTCTGCCGTTTATTGGATGTTCACGGATGAATAAACAGTTTTAATTACATCGTAATTAATGGGTGTTTTAACCTTTGAACATCGCGAACTGTAATAATTGGTAGTAGGTGATTCTCTGAACGTCTAGACGGCTCTGCCACCTCCGGTGCCTGAAATAAGCTACGATCAATGATGCCTGCCAGGAACTGCTTTTAAAAATATTACGAACGCACGTGCTATTTCTATAAGAGCATTATAAAGTCTGCAATAAGTATAATTGTCCTTGCATTCTAGATCTTATATTTACATTTTTCAGAGCAAAGAATGTCCCTAGCCCAGTTTAAAT